>NC_077223.1:78662218-78801721 GCF_024763615.1 Phlebotomus papatasi
GGGAGGTCGAAACAGACACAAAACCAACCAAAATATTTGAATGACGACCGGTGAAGTATTTCTCTGTTGAGTTACAGAGGGCAGCACCAACGGCGCATTTAAAATTAAACCGTTGCTGAGGTCGAAAAGTTGAATATTGATCTGGAATCGGGAACGGAACGATGAGGATCAGGAAGGGCTGTGTGGATGTCAAGAGACGTCCGGCCCCTACAAAAACTTTAAAGAAGAGAAGAAGAAGAAGAGGATCAGGAAATCTCGAGAAAGATGAGAAATTAAGGAAAGAGAGGTAAAAAAAGCGTCCCTGGGCTTTACGACTCGAACTCGTGACTTATGCCCTAGACGCTTTACGACTTAAGCCGAGAGACGACTTTTAGTGGAAAATGATGAAAATGCAGTTTGACCATTATTTCTAATGTATAATTACGCTACACAGAAAAAAATATTTTGTATAAATGTTCGTAAATGTTTGTGAATTCCTATGGGGGAGTTACGAAATGCTCGTGAATCGTATAACCCACAAACAAGTTTGTAAAAGTTTGTACTTTTTCAAAAATATTGTTCGTAACATGATCATTTGACGAACATTTTTTATATTTTTACTAACATTTGTTCGTACATGTTCGTAAATACACAAAAAATATTCGTAAAATTTTGTTATTTGTTCGTAAATGTTCGTAAAATGTTCGACAGGAAAATAAACATTTACGAACAAATGACAAAATTTTACGAACATTTATGAACAAATGTTTGTAGAAGTACAAAAAAGTTCGTCAAATGATCATGTTATGAACAATGTTTGTGAAAAAAGTACAAACTTTTACGAACATGTTTGTGGGTTATACGATTCACGAGCATTTCGTAACTCCCCCATAGGAATTCACAAACATTTACGGACATTTTTACAATTTTTTTTCTGTATAAGCCGTGTCTCGGCTAATCCTCAGGCTCTTATGCCCTGGACACACTTACGACTAAAGTCCAGAGACGACTAAGCTCGTTCATTGCCAAGTCAGTTCCTGACACACTACAAATGAGGATTAGCATTCACTGATATCCACAAAACATGACTTTCCAGACTTTTTATGCAGATGTTTCTACAGAAGTGCACTAATACTCCTCTGAAAATGAAACTATTTGTAATGTCATGTCATGTCTCAGTACACGTGCAATAATTATTGTTAAATACAATTATTTGTGAGGTGCAAGCTAATTCGCGACTTAAGCCAATTTAGGCGATTCTATTGAATAATTCTTGTTGTTATACGTGAATTGTGAAGTAAATTTACAAGTAGTTTCATTTTCAAAGGACTACTAGTGCATTTCAGTAAAAATATCTTCAGAAAACCCACGAAAGTTATGTTTTGCGAGTGACAGAAAAAGTTAAGCCTCGTTTGTAGTGTGTCAGGAACTGACTTGGCTATGAACGAGCTTAGTCGTCTCTGGACTTTAGTCGTAAGTGTGTCCAGGGCATTATGCCAAAAACAGACACAGGCTGATCTTGGAGAAGAATACTCAGCTCGAACAATTTGGCGATAAAGGATCAGCCTAAAGACCAAAATAAACACAGGGATCGGCTTAGGGATCAGCCCGAAAAATGAGAATTAGTGTCGATATACTAACGGATCAGCCCATAATTTGGAGGATGAGGCTGATCTTCTCTAAAGCCCAAAATAGACACAGGGACCTACTTAGGGATCAGCCCGAAAAATGAGGATTGGTGTCGATACACTCAGGGATCAGCCTAAAATTTGGAGGATCAGGCTGATCTTCTAAATTCGTGAGGTCTAGTGAAATTAAGGGGATTAGGCGACATCAGCGGAAATGCTGAAAGTAAAAAGCTTCACTTTGGGGGTTTTTGGGTGCTTTTCGAAATGTCAATAGGGTGAAAAAAATGGATATTAATGGTACGCAATGTCGCAAAATCTAAAAATACATTAAGATTGGAGTAAAGAGAAGATCAGAGTGCTCCTTACTGTACGAAAAATCCATTGATATGTTGCACTTAAGAAGTCTTTCAGCAATCAAAGTGTGCACATTTAATAGAAATTTACGCTTAAAACGCTAATCCTTAATCCTCAGATGTATGATAATTTATGCCGAAAACAGACACAGGCTGATCCTCAGCTCGAAAAATTTGGCGGAAAAGGATCAACCCAAACTATCATACACTTGAGATGTCCTGATGCGCTTTAAGAACAAACACTTCGATTTTCTCTAAGTTGCTTTATTTCTTCACTGCTCGACTTCCAGTACAATAATGACACTTTTACAATAATTGCATAGACTAAAAGAATATTTCACACTTGAGGGTAACGCTCGGGCTTTGGACATTGTCCAGCCTAAATCTAGAGCGTTAACAGTCAGCAATTAAAATATTAACCCTCTACTTGCACATTGCACCTCCCCCTTAGAGAAAAAAAAATTATTATTTTTTTTTTGTTTGTTTTTCTTTTTATGATTGAATTCCCTGTTAGTTTTATATATTTACAAGATTTGTCCAATTCATAGCAAAGTCATCATAAATCATTACATTTGTTAGTTATAAAGTTTTGTCCTGTTTTTGTGTATTTCGTATTCCTTATTATTAATTTCAATTATAACATTAGATGCATTTTCTTTAATTACTTTATAGGGCCCTTTATACAGTGCATCCAATTTATTTTCTACAATATTTTTAATTAAAACCATATCTCCTTTCTTATATTCTATTGGTCTACTACTTTTATCATGTACTTCCTTTCTCTTAATTTTCGAATCTATTAGTTTATCACGAGCATCTCTTAATGCTCTTTGTAATTTATATTTCAGTTCTATTGGATAATTATCGAAGTTGTATATTGGTTCGACATTATTTTGAAGATTAGAAGGTAACGCACATTTCTTTCCGAAAATTAATTCGAATGGAGTATAACCTGTCTCCGTATGTACAGTGGTATTAAATGCAAAACACCAAAAGGGTGTCCACTTACTCCAAGAATTAGGAAATTCCGTAGTTTGAGATCTTAAGTATGCTCCAAGAACTTTATGTGTATTCTCAAGTGCTCCTATCGATTCGTGGTGGTATGCAGTCGCAAAAATTTGAGTTATCCCTAAAAGTTTGCATGTTTCCTGCATTACATTTGAGATGAATTCTGTACCACGATCTGTGGCTATCTCAGAAGGAACGCCGTATTTAAGAATGAATTCTTCGACAAAAGCTTTAGCAACTGAAATTGCTTCTTTATTTTGTAATGGAGTAACTACTACGTATTTCGACAATTCACATTGTAGGGTTAGAATATATGCGTTATCCTCTAAATCTTTTTCCAAAGGTCCTACTAAATCTAGGTATACCTTTTTAAATGCTGAATTAGCTGTTGTAGTAATATTTAATTTCTCTTTAATTGGAATAGTATGTTTATTTCTCTGACACATGTCACATTTCTTTACAAAATTCTCTACATCATTTTTCATTTTAGGCCAATAATAATATTTTTTAATACTATTTAGCATTCGATTTATACCAGCATGTCCACTGCTAGGAAGCAAATGAAAATCATTTAGGATTAATTGTCGTGTCGCATCTTTTCCAATATTTTGAACTCCTCCTACTATTACAATATATGGGCCCTTTTTTAGGAGTTCTTGCGTGGTTCGGCGCCTTAAATATTCAATAAATTCCGGAATTTTATCATTATCGATATTTTTTATTAATACTACTTCTGTAATATTTTCTTCCACGCATAATTTTATCAGTACTCTCAACGTCGCATCTCGTGCAGATATTGATCGAGTATGAAAATTTAAGTAAATTATACTTTTTGATGGCACATAAGTTACTTGCTTCTGTGGATCAGCTATGTATTTAAGACCTTTCAGTTTCTCAAAATCAAAGTTTTCTACTATTCGTAATTCTGTTGAATTTTTTGGTCTCTTTAGAATTTCAGAAATTTGTGGTTGCCTTACAAAATCGTCATGTCCGTTTTCGATTTGTTTTGAATCTTTTTGTAATTCCTTTAACCGTTGTGCTCTTGTTGTGACAAAAATATCTGCCTTATTAATTTCGCCTTTTAATTTTTGTAATTCGTTCGAAGTTAGCTTAATTCTGGATAAGGCATCTGCCGTGACATTATCCTTTCCTTTTATATAAATGACTGAAAAATCATATTCCTCTAAAATCAAACGAAATTTTGTGAGTCTACTTGAAGGGTTTTTCAAACTAAAAAGATATACTAAAGGACGATGATCGGTGTAAATTATGAATTTTTTGCCAAAAATATATGGTCTAAAATACTTGACAGCCCACACTATCGCTAGCAGTTCCTTTTCGATAGTCTCATAGTTTTTCTCTGCTTTATTTAAACCACGACTTGCGTAAGCGATTGGTCGGTCATCTGAATTTGTTAATACCGCGCCGATTGCTAGACCTGAGGCATCGGTTTTAATTTTGAATGTATTATCTTCCGAAAAATTGGGATATTGCAAGACTGGGGGCCTTGACAATCTATTTTTTAATTCATCGAAAGATGATTGGCACGCAGCTGTCCATTTAAATTTATCTTTATTTTTCTTGCGTGTTAAATTATTTAAAGGCTCAGCAATCTCTGCGAAATTTCGTATATATTTCCTGTAATAGTTTGCAAATGCAGTGAATCTCTTCACTTCATTCGCATCCTTAGGAACTGGAAAGTTTTTTACTGCAAAAATTTTCTCGGGATCTGGTAAAATTCCGTTTGCTGAGATAACATGTCCAAGATATAATATTTCTTTTTTCAAAAATGCGCATTTCTTTGCATTTAGTTTTAAATTAACTTCCCGCAATCTTTGAAAAACTTTTAATAAATTTTGATTATGAATCTGTAAATTACGGCCAAATATGATTAAATCATCAAGGTAAACAAGACAAGAAATATTATTTAATCCGGACATCGCTACTGTCATTACCCTTGAGAAAGCGCTGGGACTTATTTTGAGTCCCATGGGGAGTCGCGTGAGTTGGTATTGACCTTTGTCCGTAGTAAAAGCGGTACATGGTCTGCTTTCTGGGGTAAGTTCTATCTGATAATATCCTTGGGATAAATCTAAATGAGAAAAATAGACAGCGCCTGTCAATGAATCTAAAATTTCCGTTATATTTGGTAAGGGGAATTTGTCGTCCTCTATAGTTTTATTTAGGAGACGATAATCTATGACCATCCTCCATTGCTTATTTCCATCTTTGTCTGGACGTTTAGGCACAACAAGGAGTGGACTGGACCATGCTGACCTTGTTTCTTCTACTATGCCTTCTTTAAGAAGTTTATCTACTTGGTTATGTATTTCTTGTTTTTGGGATTGAGGTAACCTATACGGCTTGACATAAATAGGTTGCGAATTTTCTTTCAGCTTGATTGTTTGCTGATAAATGTCGGTCACCGTAAGTGGGTCGCCTTCTAAAAGAAATACATCGGCATATTTTGCACAAATTGCACGAATTGCGTTTTCTTCTTCTTTATTAAGTTGGGTCAAATCAAGAGTTTTGAATAATTTTTCAACCCTTTCTGCCGAATTGCGTTTTTCACCGAAATTGTAAATTGAGTAATCGTTTGCGTCATGAGTTTCTGGTATGTAGTTTTTTATACTAACACTTTCATTTCGTACATTCAATATTTTCACAGGTATCATACCATCTATTGGTCGGGCAATGGCTCCCGCTACAAATATTCCACATCCTAACTGCCTAGGAATTATAACACAATCATTCGTTTCACTTGTCTTAAAATATTTAATGACTTCGCATCTTGATGGAATCATCGTACAAACTGTATTTTGAGTTAACAGTGGTACCACATTTTTCTTTCCTTTATGCCAAAAAGTAAATTTAAGTTTTTCGAAATCAATAGTTGCTAAATATTTTGCAAAAAAGTCTGTACCAATTATCCCATCAACTTCAGACATAAAATTCTCAATCACTACAAATTTATGTTCCAATTTCTCATTTTCACTATTAACATTCATTTCAATTCTCACTGATCCAATTGACTTAATACTTCCACCTATGCCATTGATTTTTATTTTTTCATTCTCATTCACCCACATTTGTCTTGTTAAACTCTCTTTCTTTATAGCGCTCATAGATGCTCCTGTGTCCAACAGGAAAGATAGTTGTCTGCCGTGGACTTTTACATTCCAAAAACTCATGCCATTTAATTTGTAAATGTTCATGTTATGCGAAAAATGTTTGAAACGACTCTTCTGAAAATTGATACGGATTCACGTCGGCATAATTTACGACTTGTGGTTGGTCAGTACCTGATTCTGCATAATAGGCGGATTGCGATTGTACATTGGACTGTGAATTTCCATTACCTCGCGAATTGTGATTTCCTCTCGATGAAGAATAATTTTGTGATCCTCTAGAGTTTCCTCTATGATTTGAAGATCGACCTCGAAAATTTCCTCGACCTGATCCACAAGTGGATCCTCTATGACTTGAATTTTCTTGTGATCCTCTACCGCGGCCTCTACTCTGATATCTTCCACGAAAATTTCCGCGATGATTAGCGTTTCCCCGCTTTCCTTTTGCATAGAAAATTTTTTCTTCAGTTGGCTCTTCAATTTCTAACGCAAGGGAAGTAGCTTCTGATAAGGTCTTGGGACGCGATGCTTGAATTACTGTTTTCAACTGAGATTTTAAACCTTTCTGAAATGCTGTAAGTCCAATTTGATCATTTAATGCTCTAACCATTTGTCCAGCTTCTGTGCCTTGAGAACTAATTTGAACCATATTTAATTCAGCAATCAGTTTCTCGATTTGATCAACGAAATTTTGTACCGAACTCTCCTGTTTTAATTTAGTTAATTCTGAGTGCATCTGAAGGGCAGTTTTGGTTACTTTAAAATTTTCTAGAAGCAATTTTGTCAAATCATTTAGGCTTTTGGGTTCATCGTAACAAGATAATTTATTACGAACCTGTTGAGTTAAACGAGCACGATAAGCAAATTTCACTAATTTTGTTTGATCCGTAGGTCCTAGATCTTCGCCAAGAAGTTTTAATAGTTCAATAAAATTTATTAATTTATCCTTATTACCGTCAAATTCTGGCAAAATTTT
Organism: Phlebotomus papatasi; assembly: GCF_024763615.1. Classification (NCBI taxonomy): domain Eukaryota; kingdom Metazoa; phylum Arthropoda; class Insecta; order Diptera; family Psychodidae; genus Phlebotomus; species Phlebotomus papatasi. Next base: position 78,669,291 of record NC_077223.1, read on the forward strand.
TATTACGGTTGAAAGATTAAATTCCGACATATTTGTTTCTTTGGTGTCTACAAATTGATCTTCTAAATCTTCTATACTCTCTTCAGGATTTTGCACATCTTCTCTTTTTTCAATTTCTTCAACAGTCTGTGACGTAGATTTTAGTAATTTATATTTCTCATCTAGAATTATTTTCAACTGTTCGTACACTGACCTTATTCGATTTGCAACGTCTACAATATTTACTTTTTCTTGTTCTGTAACTTTTGTTCCTCTTAATTGATTTGTTATTTCACGAAATTTATTGTACAATTGTTCGATATTTTTAATTTTTTCATCTAGAAATTCTTTTGTATTTACTCTACTTGGCCCATCTTTCTTAAAATTTCTTAAAATTCTTTCTAATTCTGACAAAATAGTGTTAAGGTTTTCCATTAAAATGTTTCTGACTTATCTGTAGTATATATCGTTGGCATATCCCTGGGATGATGGTGTATCAGCTTCCTCGATTGTTCCGCTCTACATCTGATGTCTTCTTAAATGGTGAGGTTGGGGACTTGTGCTTGCTGGCGTTTCTCTAGCCTTTTCATGGTCTTTTGCCACGCTACCTGAAGTAGTAATGTTGCGGCTACAGCTAATGTTGTGATCAGCACGACGTCTTTCAGAGGGAAGGATTCTGGCTGATTGTGTTGCGTCGTTTCGCTCGATGCGGCTGCTGAGCTTCCAGCACCGGATTGAAGAATAGTTGCTTTGCCCTCTTCAATTGGGCAACTACATTTACACCCCATAGTTTTCTCGATCTTTTAGTTAATTTTGTTTAGAATTATCTTTCACTTTTTTTTTCAAAAGTATTTCAATTCCAAAAACACTAATTTCTCCTCATTTTTTTTTTTAACAACTTCACAACTTAGTTCACAACTTTAACTTGAATATATTCCACATTAAATTTTACTGCCGAAAAACATGGCAGGATCGCCATGAGATGTCCTGATGCGCTTTAAGAACAAACACTTCGATTTTCTCTAAGTTGCTTTATTTCTTCACTGCTCGACTTCCAGTACAATAATGACACTTTTACAATAATTGCATAGACTAAAAGAATATTTCACACTTGAGGGTAACGCTCGGGCTTTGGACATTGTCCAGCCTAAATCTAGAGCGTTAACAGTCAGCAATTAAAATATTAACCCTCTACTTGCACATTGCACACTGAGGATTTAGGATTAAGAAATTTTGGACCTGTTTTTAATTTATGCTTCCTGAAACTAGGAAAAAAGGATTAGACTCCCAATTTTTTCAGGAAAGGTGGGATTTAAGACTAGCTGTTGAAATATATAGCCATAGGTAAGATTCATAAATAAATACGGAAGAAATACGATGTGTTTGATGGTAGCGTATGTGCAAACGATTAAAGCTTTCCCCTATCCCGATACGATTAATAATAATAACTAAGAAAAACATATAGACTATAGACTATTGTACAGAATATATTATAACTTAAAAAATTGTAACACTGAAATGGACAATTTGAAAGTAATTCATAAAACAATAAAAGTATTTTTTGTTAAATTTGTTTTACATGTGTTTTCGGGAAATATATATATATATATATATATATTTTTTTTTAATTTTGATAATAGATTACAACGGTGACAAAACCTTTTTAATGAACATTTTAAGTCGTATTAATTAAAATGGTTAATTACTGACCACAGAAATCTTCCCCATGAGTCTGTATGAAACTGCCCCTGAATGACTGAATAAAATGAAGACTTATTTTTGTCCCCATTTCACTTTTTCTAACTTTTCCAAATCAGTGAAAATTTTTCTTCATAAATAAAGGCTTTTAGGAAATGACTTCAGTCAAAAATAAAGAGAAAAAAGTCGTATAAATTTAATATTATTTCTATTTATAAAAATCCGCAATAAAAAGAAACAAAATGCCATTAATGACTCCATACGTGCCAATATTTGCGGAAACATTATTGGGAATTCCCAACATAATCAATTTTTAGGAAATATCTCGATGAATAGGTGTATTTCTCTTCATACCAAAAGCTATTGCCTTGTAACTTGATATAAAATATTTAAAGAGACCTATTTTTTATTATACTAAAAATATTTATTTTATCTTAAAATTGTTCACGAAAATTTATTTGAATTCTTTTTGTTTTGTTTTGGCACAGCAATTTCACTTGCGAAATTATCCAAGGCCCTTTAGCTATTGACAAAACTTGTCAAGTTCACAACAAAACCTAATAAATATTGAACACAGAAAAGAGGAAATTGCTGTTAAGCTAGGAAATAATCCCCAAGACTCTCGCACAAGTACACTGAAAAGATATTATTTTTCATTAAAATATTTTCGATATATTTAATCACTGTTAAATTAAAAAAAAACAACATTTTGCAATCCAATGTTCTGCTTTTCAACTCAACATAAATATTTTAGTACTGATTTTAATGGTTTTGCAGATGGTGCACAAAATATTGAAAACCAGACGCACCAAACGTATATATACATGTGTATACATACATTATCGGAACCATTTGACAATATAGCCGACCCCTACCACCCCCCCCTCCCATTTACCTCGTGAAATGAGCATTTTGTGTGTGACTCCGTGTGAACAAACCACGAGAAAATCAATAGAATTAAATAGGCCATACACAGAATCCTTCTCTCACCGAATCACAGCCTCTCTCGCTCTAACACTCTTTTGGCTCATCCCCAGAATATGGGGAGTATTATGGAAAGTACCCCTTGCCCGCTATTATATCTGGTGAAAATAGTTGAGCTTGAGTGAAATGAACCGGAGACCTATACCTAGAAGGGATACCAATAAATACGATATGTCAGACTGCATAGCATTAATGGTTCATTTATATTCCGCAAATTTCATCCCTCTCACATTTGTGTAAGCTTCCAGCGCAACATTGCAATTTTGCATATGATTATCAAAGACTAATGTATCCCCTGGAGGATTTCATATTTCGAATTATACTCTTGATACACAGTAATAGGGGAATGTAGGCAGGCTTCGCACGTGTGAGCTTTTGAACGATGCACGTTTTCTCTTTATTTCCAAAGAGTTGGTTCCGCATTTCTTAGCCATAAATTAACTCTTTCCGGACCACAACATATCCAGCGAACGAATTTCAGTAAAACTCACTTTATTGTAAGTCTTAGTGGTCAAATATGATACTTTTGTAAAGAAAGAATTTTTTACGCCTCTGGGAAATTGGAAAACTCATGGGTACTCTCGTCCCCAAAAGAACGAAAAGGAGACAAACTTCAATTTTCCAAAAGTCAATAATATCAATTTTGTGAATTATTTTTGCGTGTCAAATGACTCCTTTACAATGTTGATCACTAAAACAAGAAGAATTATTGACCAGTATCTTCTGAGATGTCCAGGAAGTGCTAAAAAGGACACCCAGCTCCTGCTTGCCAACAGATTCCTCAAAATATTTCACACAATAACACTTTAACACACATTTCTCTCAACAAGATCTTATTGCAGACACATTAAGCTTTCTCAAGAGCCAAAAAACACTTCCTTGACGATCACAATTCATTAAAATCAGGAAAAACTTCCCTGAAAGCAATCTCCCTCGCTGCGAAATGTCAAAATTATCGGCCATATTGGCAAAAATATCGCTCCCGCTTGGAATTTTCTTACAAGGTTTGTGTCAAAAAGCAAATGGCGGGCATTGGCGGGATAACCTTACATTTGACCTCTAGATTTTTGGGGACGAGAGTACCCATAAAGTTTGAACAAGTTTTTTGAAAAATTAAGAAAAATATATTTTTCGAATTGATGGAATCTGTAATTGTTAGTTATCATATTTATTGGCCCCGAGAGGTTTTTCCTTATTCTGGTCTAGAAATATCAAAAAAGTCACAATATCTGCAAAGAAGCAGAAAATCGAAAATCCACGATTTTTGACCAAAAATATCTAAGCTCAGGAGTTAATTAGGATCCTGCAAAAAATATCCTAGATTTGGACATCCTTATAGCTTGTAATTATCCAGAAAAATTGGATTTTTATTGATTTTAGATAGTCTAAAAAAATTGTTGTTTCCATAGGTACCCAGAGTCCCAAAGGAGACGAAAGATATAACAATCGGAAAATAATTTTTAATTGTAGATAAAATTTATTTCAAGAAAAAAAAGCAATGACGAACCCAAACCCCCATCGTGTGAACACTGCCTCCGGGGGCAAGAATCGCACAAATCGTCATATTTTTTTTTTCATTTTCCTGTCCAGGAAAAACCAACAATTCTGTGATAGTGAACTAGGCATGCATAGAAACCTAAAAGATCAGAAAACTTTTTGGTGTAGTGCAATTCACTGTCCATTTTACAGTTTAGTCACAAAAAAGTCCTGAATATGAAACATGAAAAAATGTGCGAAGGCTGCCTACATTCCCCTACTAAAGTATCATTGTTATATCTTAAAACACATCATGAAAATCGAATGCTACTGTAGTTTGTTCATTTTAATTATTACTGTGTCGAAGAAATTTTAAAAATTTATACTTGTCTTGACCGGAAACGGTCCACGTGAATTGCACCGGTATTGGCACAAAAAAGATCACTGACTCTACACAAATATCAGATAGTCTACCTCCCCACAGTCACAGGTAATATCATCGTCCAGAATTCTTTCTTTTAATGAGAATGAAGGACAATTTTTTAAAGCATTACATTTGTATTAGTTTAATATAACTGACATAGTAAGAATATGGAATAAAGAAAATGTAATAAAAAAGAAATGGCAAAGCATTCCAGGCTTTGCAAAGTGGTCGAACTCATGAATTAAATGCTACACCTCAAAAGTAGTTTTGCACTATTTACTGTTTACCGGTTTTGAACCGATTTTATCCGATTCAAAAATCACTCAAAAAATCCCCCAAAATATTTTTAAGAGTAATAGAATTGATTTTATTCGGACCAAAACTACTAAACGGATCATAACCGGTTCATTACTGGATTAGAACTGATTTGAACCGATTTATAAATCACTCAAAACATGGACCAACATACACCTCAGAAGCTGTATAACTGAATTTAGAATTAAGATTAATTATCGGTTATAAACCGGTTCATTACTGATTCATAACTGATTGGAATCGGTTTAGTTGGTTTAGTTTTATTGGGAATTTCAAGACCTTTCCACCGAGCCCGAACTCAACCCCATGCGATTGAGAAATACACTCACTAGAGACTTAAAGCCTCTAGCTCCGAAGATAGCCTATATCTCTAATCGTTTGGGTCCTAGGCGTAGTAACAACCGGACGAATAGACGCATATACGGACAAACAGCGTGACATCATTTTACAAGGCAAGAACGTGGATGAAGAAATATGATGGTACCGGTAGTTGCAGTAATGGTAATTTCACTAATAGAGGGGTCCCAAAAAAAGTAAATCCGTTATCTCTAACTGTTTGATCTGCAGCTCAGGTAACGGGAAGATCAAACTGAAATTATAAATAATCTCAGCTAAAAGCGTAACGTAATTTTTCGTTATCGATCTATAACGAAAAATTTTGTAAATCTGCATGAATTTTACAAAGCCAATCGTAAAATCCTAACAGGATTCTTTATAGAGCATTGTACATCCAAGGGGCACCTGAATCATCTTAAATAACAGAACACCTCACATTTCTGAGATTTTGAGGATCAAATACGTAGAATAGAGACTGTAAAATAATCTGCGGAAAATAAGGGGCCTCTAAATTTTGTATTCTGAAAACAATGAACTATCAAAGAAACTTCTCTCAAAATCCATGGTAACTAACTGAACACGTGTTTCGTATGCATAAGGTTGACATTTGGCCACTACGGTTGTAGAGTCCTTGAACTAATACAATTCAATGCTAGTTCATAATCGATTAAAACAAAACCGATTTTGAACTTGTTCCGGACTCAAAGACCTTTAAAATTAATTCAAAGTTGTCAAATAATTGTTCAGAGCTACAATCCGCAGCGCTTATTATCCTTTGACCTTGATAAATTGTTATAAAGAATAATTCAAGGTCAGCTATACATAAAGATAGAATATCCTCTGGTCATCCTCTGCTAATGCCTATGAGGTCTGTCAAATATTATTCCTTCATATTCGGAAAACGTTCTATTCGCAAAATTTGACAAAAGATCTCTTTCTGGGCTTTAGGAAAAAATTAAAGTCATATTAATTTTCCAAGGATCAACTTATAAAGGTGCCTGAGGATATTAAGTCACTATAAGTCACCATTTGACCTGCTGTAGTGGCAAAACTCGGATTTCACGATAAATATCGTTATAAGAAAAACAAAATTAGTCTAAATGTTCCTTCAGTAACAACTGAGAAAATCGATAGACGAAATTTAAGTCTTTTAGACAACAATCACATAATCTTCGACATTATAAAAGTAAAATGAAAAGAGATAATGAGAAAAATATCTTACCTTGTAGCACCTTTTCCGTGTTAATTGGCAGAAAGTTGAGTTTGAAGATTGTAGAAAACGAGATAGAGAATACGATTGAATGTGACAATTTAAAGTCTTTCACACGGTGATTCCATCAAATTTTTAATATCCTTTCACTGCCATTTTCCGTTAAGAGTATATATATATATATATATATATATATATATGTGCAATATAGATATTAGAGGCGATCCTTAATTACTGGAGGACCAACAGAGTCCGTTCACAGCCAGCTCCAATCAAAAAGCTCACCCTCTTCGACACTCCACCACACAAACTCCTCAAATGCGTCACAAAGTCATGAACGTTGAAATTGCTTTTCTCGTATACCGATCTTTACCAATAAATTACAATTCTCTGAAAAGATATTGAAGAAAAATTCCCTTGTAAACTTGACCTCGGTGATAGTATTAGAAGAAGGGGCAAAAATTATGGATTTTTCCTCTTTAGCATGAATATAACACTAGCACAAGTGGTAAGTTGGTTTCACTGCCACAATTAATCACATTTCCTTCCGCTTCCTTCCCTTTTACTTCTCTATTACCACCATCTGATTTACTGCTTAGAGTACAGCAGTGTCTCCCTGAGACTTGATTTATAAATTAAAGGCATATAGATTATTTCACTACACGCTCTTGAACGATAACATATAGAAGGATTATTGTGATTAATTGTAAAGATAGCAAATAGTAAGGAATAAATTCCTCTAAATATACAATCAATTTTCGAAAATAAAGGTCAATAACTAAAAGAAAATCAATAGAAAGAAAGCAGTAGACTTTACAAATGTGCAGGGAAAGAGAAAATCACGAAATAATAAACCCAGATAAGCTTATGGTAGCTGAGATTCTTTACAGGCGACATCGGAGTGCTTGAAACTCGGAATGTTTGAAAATTCGATTTAGGATGAGTTTCAAAAGGTATAGAATCGCGTTGAGTAAACTGTGCTCAGGACCAATCGTTGGAAAGGTCTCGACCTCAGCTATAACTTACCAAAAAAAGCTAATAAACAAATAACACTTTAATTAGCAATAAAACAGCCTCTATTTTGAAAAGAAAGTTGTCAAACTATTTACTAATTACCTCCAAACTAATGTTCGTAAAATTACTATGAACTTATTTATTGTATTACTTTTTAAAACTTAAAAAAGATAAAGCAAAGCCTATCATTTTTAGTATATGAATGTACTACATGAAACGATATGATTTATATTATAATAGTTTTAAAATTAGGATTTATAGGGCATCTGTAGCAAATTTCGGTCAGCTTGCAATTTCGGCCACTTCTTTTCCTCCTCAAATTTCCATTAATTTTTAATTTTTGCATACTCTCTGAGACTATACAGTGCAAAAAAAATCAAAAAGTGTTACTTCGACGAACGAGATGATATAAAAAAGACTTTGGAATAATTTAGAAGGGCAAGCAACTGTGAGAATCAAGGTGGCCGAAATATTACCCAAAGCTATGTCTATATTTTTATTGATTTTAAAATGTATTGAGAATGATTTTAGAAAAAAAACGCCGATAAACTATCTGCAAGATTCCAAGAAAAACTCCTTAAAATGAAAAAAAAAATCAATTAAAAAAAAAGATTAAACATCAAATTGAAGGCATTGACGCTTGAATGCAACTATATGCTAAAATTTGGTACAGTTACCCTAAAAATGAAAATAGATTAACAAACAAGATCAGAAACATTAGCCGTACTCACTATGGCGTTGTTATCTTGTAATCTGTAATCTGTAAAGGGCTGTTAAGCCCATCATCGTGAGTGGCAAAATAGTCACTTTGACGTTTCGTAATCTTGTTAATTTTTTTGTTTACATTTTGGTGTTTGTCGTCACAATGAGTCGCAAGTACAATAAACAGCGTTTTATTAATTTCTTGGAGCAGGAGGCAAACTGCGATCTTCTGGATGTGAATGTTTAAGAAGAAAGGCAGGTAAGAAATTGATTTCCTACGAAATTACAATTTTTACCCTATGAATTTTTTTTGATGACCGGCTCAAACCAAAACACTGCACAAATTCTAAGGTTATGTCATTTCTCATTCAATTTTAGCTTTTTCTGAAAGCTCCGAAAGCTTCCGGAAAGGCATGAAGTTAGCTGCTAGTACTTAACAAAATAAAATTTTTACGAGACTACAAGATTACGCACTCCAGAGTCCATTATCTCGTTATGTTCTCGTAATGTATTTTATGAATGGAAAATTGTAACAAGATTACAAATTAGGGAGATTACGAGATAACAACGCCATAGTGAGTACGGCTATTATATTCCTTATATCCTTAACATTTTAAAATTTAAATTAACTTTTTCTGAATAAATCCTCATATTTTAGTACGTGTCTAAATTTTAGTACACAGGTTTTGACATTTTCATATCCACTGGAAATAATTAATGACTCCCGCGCCCCTTTTATACCAAGGAAATTTAATGAAATCAAAATTCACATCGCTTTTTTTTACACGAATTACATATGTCTATTTCATTCTTTCGCACTCTAAATTCAATTAAGCGAAATTGAATTTGTTGTGATGTTCAAAAGAAGAAGAAGAAGAGTGCGAGAGAATAATTCCTGGTCTAAAAAGTGTGCCGGAGCAATAAGAAGCGAAATTCTATATCATGGATTAGTTGAAATCCATTTTCTGGCCCTTTTTATGGAATTTCTACACTTTTATTGAAAACATATCAATTTCAAATAGCCAAATAGCAAATAACCCATAAAATTGGTGCCAATAATATTTTGCATACATCATGGCATTCCTGTAACTTATTCTTATCATTCACAAGTAGAGTTTGAAAAATTCTAAGATCTATTTGAAAAGCCACATAAGAGACATTCTTGTTGATAATTCTGCAAAGTGCTGAATTATCTGTTCGAATTTCGAAGTGTTGAAGTGTCAAAATATGCCGTTCTTCACATTGTCGTGAGGAATAAAAAACAGAACGATACTTATTGTTCAATTACTCCATAATCAATGAGTAACTCTTTTGTCAGCTTTTTAGTGTGATATTTGATAAATTTTTCCCACCGTGTTCGAAAATTTAAAGTGAAATTCGAAACTGAGTTTGAATTCTTCGAACATCAACGACTTTTTTTGGAAATAGAGTTCCATTTACCTTTTATAAAAGACACGATTGGAAAGTCAAACTCTACTTGTGTTTGCACCCATTCAAGAGCAATCTCCTAAACTTATGCAAATTTTCTGGGTTCATAAAGCCATTCTGCGCGGTTTTCTTCGATTTCGAAAATGTACCTAATCCCGGGACCCCGTGTAAAAGCAAAAGATAGAAGAGAATAGAGTCTATCTGCACTGATTTTTATTCGAGGTTCATTGACCTACGACGAAAAGATTGCAAACCTCTTGGCGGATAATTTATACGTTGCACCATTACATTGAAAGTAAGGACTGAAGAAATTTAGGGGGAAAATCTTCCATATCCTTGTATTACTCTTCTATATCAACTCAGAGGAATCTATTTAAGAGAGATTTCTCATTGTATTCTCTCCTTGCATTTTTTTTTCATTCCAGCATCAGAGCATATCGCGTTTCTTTTAATTCATTATTTCACAAATGTTTCCTAAACACACTCAACTCATTGTATTGTACATCTTTTTCTGAGACAGTTTTTAATAAGAATTTAACGCACGTACATCAGATAATTTTCTCAAATTGACGTAATCAAACGTGAAAGAAAAACAATTTTCTCTGTTGACATTTGAAAAAATTATCGCAATACATCGAAAACTAAAAAAACTTCAAAAAGAAAAGTCTCCCATTTATTGAAACCATCTTCAGAATTTGAAAGGATTTTTTTTAACATATGATTTTTGGCTTGCAACTTAAATTTTCGATTTCAATAAATTGAATTGGCACAAATGTTCAGGAAAATTTTCCTGCAAGATATATATGTATATGTACCATTGGCTCCAAACTGAAGTAGCCCTGAAGATAATAAATAAAAATGGATAAAGAGAAGAAAACTGAGAAAACTGCATTCTTGAATATTATATATTGTAGTAGAAGTAATATAAAATTTACACTGAACACGTATTACCCTCAATAAAATATAAAGAAAAAAACAACTTCACATGTAAACAACATATTCTGTGTGGACATAACCCCATAAATCCTTACTGTATGCTTACATAAATGCAATATTCTTTCTTCTTTCTGTATAAAAGATACCTTCTATGTTATAAGAATCCTCATTTATTTTCTTTTGCTAAACTTTTTAACCCTTTTCTTGGAAAAAAATTCCTTTCACCCTGTGGAATATCATATTTTGTGTAATGAAATCACGTAAACTTCGAGTTATTATTTTTTGCAATATTTGCACCAAGCATGTAAACAAGTCAAACGATTATAAATTAAAAATTGTTATTTTCTATAATACATTTCAAATTTATAGTTTTTAAATAATTCAAAATCTAAATTGGAAAGTGAATCTGCTGGAATATCTAATGGAAGTAGCTTTGATGAGTCAAGGTATAGAGTAGAATAACCTAATTCAAGATATCATCTAAATGGTCATTCTTCACAACACCATAGGGGGAATGCAGAAACTGCGCTTCAGATAAATCGAAATTCCATAAAGATTAATAAGTTTTAATTAATAATGTTCCCATTTGGTTCTGGTTCTGAAATAGGTTATTCTACCCTATTGTGTAAATTTTAAATAGTTTTTTTTTACAACCGACTTATAAATCACTCAAAACATCGACCAAAATACCTAAGGAAGTAATACAATTGAATTTCGAATAAAAATAATAATCGGTTATAAATCTGATCATTACCACATCAGAACCGATTGAAATCTGTTCAAGATTGTGAAAGATTGGTTTTGAATTCCAAGGCCTTACCAACGAATACAAACTCGACCCCATTCGGTTGAGAAATACGCTCTCTAGGGTCTTTTTAACTTTGACCTTGAAAAATCGTTATTAGGAATGACCCAAGGGTATTTCCGTATAAGATGTCCTCCTGAATAATCTCTAAAAGAAATCCTAAAATGGAAAAATCGCACAACGTGTCCCAAGCAATCCTAAAAACATGGTTTTAGAGTGAAAGGGGAGGGGTGGGGGAAAAATGAGGGACATGTTAAAAATCCTTGAATCATGTTATAGAAGGACGGTTCTCCAAAGGTCCCAAGTCTCTATCTCTAAGCGCTTGGCCTCTAGAACTAGAAAAAAATCATTTGAAACGCGAAGATATGTTGAGAAAAGTAGTCTCCGGGGAGTAAAAAAATCGAGAGATTTTTATTTACACTGCTCTCTCTCTGGAGTTGAGTAGTAAAATGAACGAAATCACCAGGGCCAATTTTAAGAAAATACCTTAATTTGAAGGGAAGTAAATTCTCTCGTTCAGTATTAACCTTCCCGATTTGAAAGCTCTTTCCGGTTGAGTGTTTTTCTGTACCGATTCGAAGGTATATCAGAGAGAAGTTCGAACGTTTTAACCGACGAGTTACATAAAAATTAGTAAGTTCATGAAAAGAATATTTATTTCAATGAAACTGCAATTCAAACTTTTGCTATTTGGAAATTACACAAAATTACACAAAAATTCAGTTTTTGCAGCAAACTTTTACTGTTATTGTTAACGATTGTGTCAAACCGTAATTCGAAATGAAACAACAGTCAGCGCTAATGCGGCGAGTACGTGAACTTGCACTTTAGGCTTCCGGTAAATTTTCGAATAGATTTGGCTTGGCCTTGAATTGACTTTGTCTCTTCGAAAGGTTATGAACAGAACCAATAAACAATAAAGATATAAATATATTATATCTAGATATAAATAAAGAGAAGACTATAAAATTCTACGAGTATATCTCTCCGAGTTTGAATTTTATATGGGTCAGAAAATTAAAAAAAAAAAAACAAAAAAAACAGTATTTTCAAAATAAAGGTAGTAGCGCTCTTTTACCGACTGTGAACGAGCCTAAACTTGGATCTTGCATAATTCAAGAAGGACTTCTAACCGGTCATAGGTGTCCATGAACGAAATGTTTGGCTGGACTAGCAACAGCACAGATCTGAAGATCATGGAAAAAGTTTTTAGCTCGCTATAGAATCTTGACTTGTGGGGGGGAGATCACCAAAGACTGGAAGTCGATATCTCTCACCGTTTTTTTTAGAAATGTTTATAAAAGCGTACTTCAAAATTAGAAGAGAAATACTACAATTAAATTTAGGATATAAGATTTACCAAAACTGATTTAATTTGTATCAAACTTATAAAACCAAAATTTTTCAAATGAATTCTATTACAATAATGTATAATATAATCACAAATATAATCTATTTAAAGGGAATTAAAAAAATCTGTCATTGGATAAAATAATTCTTCAAAGGTTCTTCTACGAATATCCCAAATGCATCACCAAATATCTTTTATAACAATAAAGTCTACAAATTCTATCAAATATATCAACTTTTCCACCATCATATCACTGTCTACATTCTTTGTCGCCTTCATATCTCTCTGTATTTTATGTGGATAAACTTTTCCAATTCACAAATCCTCCATCATCTCCTGGTACTTTCGCACTCAATCGCTCTTCACAATGTGATGACAAAGAAGAGAAGAAATCGTTAAGAAATAAGAAAAAAAAAATAGTCCAATATAGATTAAGTGTTGATGATGAAAAGTTTTATCAAGGTGTCTGCAATTTTTCTTGCACGGATCATTCACCTGATTTTCCTCATATCCTACAATTTCTCATCCCATGCAGCATTGTTCAATTTAAATTTAAAGGAAATTAAAAACTATATCGTGAACAAAATCTAGGAGATGGAAGAACGCCAAATGGAGAAAAAATAAGTTGAATTCGAATGCAACAACAGTTAAAGTTTTATGAAAAGACCCTTAATATAGTTCCATTCCCCCTTTGCATGCATAAAAAGAAACATTAAAGAAATAAAAAAGCTTCTAAAATACATAGCAAAATGAAAGGAACGTGACAAGAGTTTTATAAAAATCCACTCTTGTATAAACATTTACTTGTTCAGATACGTCAATTTAATTTCGGTCAGTTTTACTATTTTTTTCTTATGGTATGGTTCAGGCTCAGATTTTGGAATGTTGAGCCATCGTCCGATAAAAGAATTTGACAACCTATTAAGTATGATTCTTACATAATCACACCTTTTTTAATGACATTACGATTCATATTTCCTTTTGTTTTTTACTTTTTAGCTTTTCGTTTTTAAAGGAATTTATCTCCTCAATTTTTTACTTCATCAAGGATTTCAAAGATTTCAATCAGTGGTTAAAGACAAATTTAACCCAATAGAAACATGTGAATACTATATCACTAATTAGGCAAATTCGGATAATTTATTTCTGCGCAAACTTTATCCGAATTGCTTCCGAGAAAGGAGTTTTATTAACTTTAGTCCTTCAATAACATGGTCGAAATACATTTCATTGCATTACTTTTCTCACATCATGGAAAGTCATGCAAAGTTTATGCACGAAATTAAACACGGAAAGTTTGACATAACATCGATTTTGCTAATATTTTACTCCATTCCCTTTCCTGATTTAAATTCAGAGTGGCAAATTCATTTCTTAGTTAATTACACTACATGATTAAATGGTGTTTCTGTTGGGTTAATGTAAAGAATTTAAATTAGGTGACCGTTAAGACGCGTATTTGATAGCATCTCCCCGCACTCCCTTAACATTATTACTTTTTTCGCAATAATCATCTATTAATCTATAAAGTTCTTATTCCAAAATAAAGTAAGTAAAACGGATCGGAATGTTAAGAGACATGCTTCTTATTTAGTTGAAAGTATTCGGTATAGGATAAAGTGATATAATTTGGAATTAGTGTTACAAGTTGGACAATTCGCCGGTACAAGTTGGACATGGCTTTTTTCTTGATAAATACAGTACAAAATTTGTTTTTAAGCACAAGGAACCAAATTATAAAACTAAAGCATTAAAAATATACAAATAAAAATTAAGTACTAAATTTATCAAGACAAAAAGCCCTGTCCAAATTGTACCACTTTACCCTATTTGTATATGCCAATTGGTTGGGGTATTAGTGTTCCATTCAACTACAGTAGACTCTCTCTCAATTGGGCATTTGAGGCAAAATGTCATCCGGTTTATGGATAGATTTGGGCGTCAAAGTCTTTGTACATTCCACAAAAAGCGCTCAATTATAAAGAATCACCATAAAATTTTAAATTTAAAAAATAAGTATTTTTAAAATTAAAAATATTAAAAATAAAATAAAAACAAATCATTAAAAAAAGAAAATATTAAGAAAGTAATCAATAAATAAATTATTTTTGAATAATAAGTGATAATTTTTGAGTCATAAGTCGACTCTGGGACCAATAACATGCTCCTCATTTTCCCCTTACCTCAGTAATCCCCCTTTCCCCGCCAAAACCATATTTTTTCGGGTTTGCTCGAAAACCCGTCGTGCGATTTTAATCATTTTGAATATGCTTCAGACATTACCTAGGCGGATATTTCGTCCTTATACGAAAATATCGGTGAATCATTGCTAATAACGGTTTTTAAAGGTGAAAGGTTAAACAGGCTCTAGAGAGCGTATTTCTCAACCGAAAATGGTATTATCTTTGAGCTTGTTGGAAAGATCTCGGAATTCTTGACAAGCATAAACTGGTTCTAATCTATTACCAATCGGTAATGAACCGGTTCATAAACGTTAACTATTTTTTTCCAAAATTTATTTTTATTACTCCTAAGCTATTTTGGGCGATCTTTTGAGTAATTTATGAATCGGTTCAAATAAATTGAAAACCGATAAACGGTAAATGATGCGAAAGTACTTTAGAGGTATAGTAACTAACTACAGAGTGTTCCGTCTTAAGTGAAAAGGGATTGAAAGAATTTGATATGAATTGCTTACTTAGGAGTTCATTTATACAATAATTTTAGTAGTATTGAATGTATTGAATGTATGCAAATATTTTACATAGTCAATTTGAAAGGCATTTCTTATAAAACAATATTCACACTGAAAATGGACCGAAAATAATTTTCGGCCATTTATTATAATAATTTATTATATTATAATAATTTATTATAATAATAGCCAATTATTGACTACGAAAATATTTTGCATATATTGCGGCGTTTCCATAACTTATTCCAAAGACCTCTCCTGTGCAATTTTTCTGTGTTATTTATGGATTGAATTAGCTGATTTTCTTCGGTCTAGAGAATTTCTTTGAAAGCGGACCTCGCTGTAAGTCATAAGTTCGCAAAGCCTGGGACATTATGCCATCTTTTACAATAATCAGAAAAAATAGTTGTAATCTGTCAGACGCGCAATTTGATAATAATCTTGTGTTAAGCTGTCTATACATTAGGAGAAAATTTCATCAATATTTGCAATAAATATATAATATTGATGAAAATTGCCTACACATTAGCAAAACATATGGACATGAATTTGGATTATTGAAGAAAATTTGTCTAATGTGGAGGCAATTTCTTCAATATTCGTTTCAATATGGATGACTTCTCTTCCATATTGTCTTTCAATATTGTTTACCCCTACACATTGAGATATTTTGATAACTAACAATATATTATTGATGCGGTTTCTGTTGAACACTAACGCAAATTTTTAAATTGAAACCAAAAACTTCTAAGTAAAACTACCGCTTTTCATTGAATTTTTATTCATATGTGGCTTCCGTGATACAAATTGTCTTATCCTGAGCCATCATAATCATACAATATGATATGACTCAATTTTTTTCTGCAAACGAATTATTCTACAAGAGTTAGAAATAAATATAGGAACAAACCAAAGGAAAGGAAAATATGAAAGAAAATCAAACAAGATGAGGAATTGGTGGAAATTTCATCTTCATCTTGACTAACACTCCAATTGTTCATATTTACATTATTGTAATTTATCACTTAACAAAACCACGCTACATATTACAAATTCTCACAAAGTGTTTTCCATTTACTAACCAATAATCCGCATAATGTGTCTCAACACAGAGAATTTAGCGCACTTGAACAAATTTAAAATTGACTTTTCAAGATGTTTTATGTGCTTGTATTTTTATCACAAGCGTTTTCTACACAACTCTTATTTTCACTATAGTATTTCCTCCTTTGCGACACACGACACTTTAATACTTTCCATACACACCAACATAAAATAAACCATCCCTCCACGTGAATACAAAGGCTATAAGAATAACAGAATGAAGCTCAAGTGTGTTAACTTGGGACCTTTCTTCTCCTCAACAATCACGCATTTAAATTCACCGCGGTTATTTTATTTTCCAATCAAACTTTTTGACTATCGTGTCGAGTTAACTTCCTCGCAAAAATTCCTGATATCTTGAAAATCCTCCCAAAAAAAAGGCAAAATCAAACTTTTCTTGTTAAACAAAATCGTAAAAAATAAATCTGACAAGCCAATTTTCTGTATCTTGAAAACTGTAGATCATGTAAAATTAAACTCGCCAGGGAAAAAAGTTTTTTTCCTTTGAGGAAAATGTTATCAATTTCTATGGTTTGTATACTTTTGCTATAATAAGCAAAATAGCAAAAACATCGAGTTAAAAAAACCATAAAATAGAAGTATTGTATAAACTTCAATTTATATGTTTAGTTTAAATATCTTTGCATTTTAAATGTAGGACAGTGATCTGAGAATCGAAAGTTAATCTGGAAATTCAGTGAAAACACTCTTAGTGATTTTTATTTTGCAATAAATTAGTGTTAATAAAAAATATAAATCTTATTGAATGTTTCTTTTTCTAACGAACATTGAGGATATTAATCGTGTTTGATACCTATATAAAATGTTGTGAAATTTAAATAACGAGAAACGAGTTTTATTAATCGATCTTCAATTTGAACTTATTCCAAACAAATTGTAAGTACATTGAAAGATTTTTCGATTTACACTGATTCTTAAAATTACATAAAACAATCTTCAAACCTGAAATTAGTTAGGAAGTGCGCTATTTAGACTGGGGTGGAATGATAACTTTTCGACACTATCGAATCGATAGTATCGATAAATCTATATCTGTTAGACAAAGTGAATAATGACTTTCTACGGATTGTTGGGCCATTAATTGTGAGATTCTTAAAGAAATGAGACTGTTGATAAACTTCTATATTAGTTACAGGAAGTGCAGCTATCATTTAAATTTCTCAGAATTGACAGTCGATAGTATCGAAAATAAGTTATCATGTCACCCCTGATCTGAAAATATGTATATTGACGGTGAAATCATTTAAAAGGATTTAATCGTTTGACGTAAATCGTTAGAAGGTCTGATTAGAGATCATTGATAAAAATGAACGAAAATTCACCTGGAATATCCCCAAAATGAAAGAAATCGTGGAAATCGTTTTCGAAAAACATGAAAATGTAGAGATGAAAGCACAAGACATTACGTCTCTAAAAAATGCCTACAATTGTGAGGGTTCACTAAAAACCAAAAGTCGATATCTCATACCGTTTGAGCTCCAGGATAGTAATTGACAGATGAAAAAACGAAGAATATTAAGAGGGAAAATTAGAATACAATGTGCTTTGCGTAAATTGTATTAAATACAATCAATCGCTCAATTCGAAATAAACTCTAAGTCTAAAAATAAAGAGGCTTTGCCAGCTGCTCCTCCCGAGAAGGAGCTCTGCCTTATATTCCTTTTCGCAAATTTTTCTAGTGCATAGGGGAAAGTGCCCATGCTTGATACCATTGGAAGTTTTTTTAATGACTAAATTTTCTATGTTTCACAATATATATGTGACTCATCGCAACCATATTTTATAAACTATGCGAAAGTGGCCAGTTTTTAAAATATATTGCGAAGCGGAGTCACGTTTATTGAGAAACATAGGAAAAATTTAGTCATTACGAAGCTTCCAATGGTATCAAGCATGGGCACTTTCCCCTATATAATTATTGTCGAATTAAATTTGTCTATAAATCACCACAAAACCATCTTGAAGTTGAAAATTGTTCAAGAAGTGGGTTTCAAAAAATCCTTAACCTTTTAATGAATTAATTGTCCGAATCGGGTGAAAATTAAGCTTTTGACCCTGAATAATCCAAGATGGAGATTCTTCCGGTGAATGGTGCCTAAGAACGAACTGTTCAGCTGGACTAACTACAAAAAATATCCGAAAATCATTGAAAATTAGTATTCATTAATTGTACAAGATTTTCTTTTTTGAGTTCTATGAAGATTGCGTAGGGGAAGATTGTGCAGCTTCGTAGGGAAAATGATATCCAAGATTTAAGATTTTTTACTGAATGCTACACAAACCGAATCAATTATACCCATGTCAAAAAAAATTCTTACTTATCATGGCCTCTACACACTAAAGAAATTTATGTCCATATTGAAGCAAATTCCCTATGCTTGTGTAGGAAAAACTGTCCACTGTTTCTCTAGTGTGTAGAGGCCTTTAGATCCATAATTCCACCTTACAAAATTCCTGAAAATCCTTAAATTTTCCTCTAGAGGAAAATTAAAATTTAGTGGCGATTTTTATACAGTTGGCCTGATTTGTTCATACGTACAAAACATTTCTACTTATGTACGCCTCATTTTCACCAGAAACATTACACCGGACACAAGAATTTGCACATAACTGTGTGGACGGAATTTTCAGCTACTTGCTTTGACCGTTTTTAGGAGATATCGTATGTTTTAATATCACTTTTATTCAATTTTTCTAAGAGATGTTATTGAGACACTTATAGAAAACTATTTTTTCATTGCGTTCTGACAGTGAATTAAGATGTTACTCTCTCATAATTACACCTACTGTAATTCTCGAAACTTCTCTAACACCTCCAATCTATTTTCCAGAGCATGTTTTAAACATCACTGATTCTGATAATGTTGATGATGCTGATAATGACTTGTAATAGTTGTTTTTTTTTCTAAAGGACACTTGGTTATATGCGACCTGTCTGATGTTCGATACAATTCCGAAATTAAAAATATGTTATCGGAGAAAAATAATCAGTTTTTAGATTCAGATTTAGATTTTACTCAGAATCAAGAAGATTATTCATTAGTAATAGTTTATATTTTGCTTTATACGAAAAACAATTTCGTGTTAAAAATTTTTTATGAAATAAAAAAATATTTTTTTAAATTTATTTTAAATTAATTAAATATATTATAGATAGATAGATTTATTTAAATGGCTATGTGCTGGGTATTTATTTAGTTTTTGTTCAATATTATCCCCAGACCTCGATTGGCCTCAATAGAATAAAAGAAGAATCATTGATTATTTTTTAGGTATTCTTTTTCAAAATTTCAAAAATAATATTATGTTTATTTTTCAAAATTTTAAATGAAAAACGCCGAAATGCAGTTAAAATTTATTTTGTTAATGCAAAAACCCATACTCCATGTCAAACAAATGTTATTTACAAATTTTCCCTCCAAAATTCGTTGCCATTGTCAAAGGCCAAGAACATTATTGATTTTTAGCATTTTCCCAGCTCAATTATTTACACAATTTTCAACGTGAATCAACGCTAAGGAATTCTTCCTAGTGATTTCTTACAGATAAATGTCACTGTAGAAGTGATTAATTGCCAAAGATTTATTACAGGGGCAATGTGTGGTAGTGTAAATATTTGGAAAAAGCAAACGAACAGTTGTTTTAAGAAAAGTCTCATTGGATTTTTCATCAAATATCCGAAAATTTTACAGGTGATAAAATTTTCTAAATATGCTTCATTGCGTTTGAAGAAGCTTTGTTGCAAAATCTGCTAAAAGGACACGAATGCCCTAACACATATACATTTTTTTCTACTTATAAACAACATAAATAAATCCGACAAGGAACCCCTCTTGCTCTATCTTCCACCTGGAAATCTACCTGAGTTGAGTAAATAGGAGTCCGCTTTGTAAGCCCATAAACTCTTTGCAAGATTAAGGGTTTTTTTGCATATTAAGTGCAGAAAGTAAATCAATTTTTCTAGAGCTTGGCAAATCAAGATTGTTAAGAAAAATTATTTTAAATTACATTAAAATTGCAACAATTAGAAAGATTATACGAATTTGTAGTTCATAGGCAGTATGAGACTTTTAATATTTTCTTTGAATATCTGCTATAACCCATCAAATAATGTCTGTTGATTCTGCTACGAAATACGCAGACCAAAGCCACAGAGCGGTCGATAATCTGCAGACGCGTCGGACGCCGATCTTAAGACTTTTATTAAAAAGTCCTCTTTTATTTAAATTATCAATTGAGTTTTTGTTGTATATTTTTCAAGTATAAAAATACAGAAAGTATTATTTAAAATTTATAGATAAATAAATCTTCGAGTTACTGTATAGCATACCTTAGCTTAGTTTGAATGTAATCCTAATTTTTAAAGTATTTTTGAAAGATTAATCAAACGGTATAATAGAAATAAAATAAAGAATCACTATAATGTCATCCCAAAATTGTATTCCATTTTTATCAGTAAAGAATACTATTTTAGTCAGTGAAAAAGGTAAAAAAACGAAAAATTGACCATAAATGACTTTAAGAACCATATCTGAGACATCAAGATGATTTACAACTTCTTAATTTTCCGCTTTCCACAACAATATTTCACAGTGTTCATGCACTGAAAATGCATTTACTCAACATTTTAAAACTGATTTACTGATAGTTTTTCCCAATCTATTGCCGTATCTGCTGCAGAAAATTATAAAATAAATTAAAAGACAAAAAATCTTATTAAACGCTCTTTTTCAATTACTCTTGGAAATATTAGAAATAGGAAAAATATCTAAGTGTATTAATATGTTTGATGTTAACTGAAAATTTCTTGAGTTAGCTCAAACATTGACCGATAAGCACGTAACGAATTAAACAGTATAGCTCAAATAAGGCGGACACAAATTAATTAGCTAAACTTATTATTTTCAAAACATTTAAAACAGACTTTCTTGTAATCGTGTCAACACAGCCTTAGCATACCAATTTTCCATGAAATTGTCATTTTTGCCTACAACACTATGTTTATATACATCCTCATTTTGTACTTAAAATTATACAGGGACATGAACTTATAAATAAATAAATAAAACTTCATATTACGTATTAGTTTTCTGAAGTCGCCTTCCATGGTCTGACTTTCGATGTTCCGACTTTTAGCAAGTTACCCTATATTTTTATAAATCTTACTTGCAAAGAGGTAGGGGCAGGTCGTTAGATTCCAAAACAAAAGTAATGTTCAATATTTAAGGATTTTACTGAGCAATAACAAAAAAGCAGTATTCGAAGGCGAGTGCTTCTGGGACCGAATCACCTTCTCCCAATAATTATTCCACGGATCATTAACACTAAATCTACCGACCGTTTTTGGTAGTTTTTCGATCAAATGACAAGCCGCGCTAGGGTAGCATACTTTACAAATTTGTCTTGGAAAAGAGCAAAAAATTAATATTTAAACATTAAAAAATATATAACATGCATATTTTAAGAAATTCATAAAGTTTGATAGTGACATTGTATCGTTTAAAATTGTGTTAATTTGAAACCGGCTAATTTGACCAGGTCTTGGTAGGTTTAGTGTTAAGTGACATTAAATATAAGCCGAGGCACAGGTCTATAACTCCTCTTTTCAATTTAATCCGCATTTTCTGTTTCAAATTTCCATTTTAACTTTTCATACTTTCTTAATAATAACCTTGTTGACTGTTCTATGATACTACATAAGAAACTGTCTAAATGAATATCAAAGTTACAAACCTCAGGATCACTCTTGGGGCGAGTTATACGGGATTCAAGCCTAAAGCTTAGCCATGTAGCTTAACTTCTCTAATTTCTTACTTAAGATAGGGTATTTTGGAATCATGCCTAATTTGGAATTTTGAGATTTTTATAACTGTTTCGGATGGACAAAGAGAAAAGAAAACCACGAAAGAGTACAAGACTTTACATTCAAGAGTAATACTTCTTTGATTCTTCCTTTTGCCTTTTAAAACTGTTAGGAAATCTCACAGTTCCAAATTCGACATGATTCCAAATTACCTACCTCACCCTAACCAAGATTTTTAGAAAAATTTTGTCATAGGGTTGGATTATTAAAGGCAAATGAACTATTCTGAAAAGCTAAACAAATTCTTTGCTATTTAGAATAATAAGGCCTTCAGTACTCGGCTAAACCTCTAAACTGAAGACCGTTTTAGAGTATTTTGTAATCGAAATAATGATTAAATAATTTTTTTTAAATAAATTTTCAACTAAACCGTTTTTCGGCTATTCCACAAAATCTGTTTAAATATTTGAGTGAACATGAACTGTTTTTTTCAGTTTTACAAAGTCACACACATTTAGTTTAGGAAACATGTTTTTAAAACAAAAATATTTTTCGTGTTATAGCTAAACAAACAAAGCAATGTAAATTGATTTGTTATGTTTAAATTGTAATGCATTTTCATACTTTCAAAAAATACTGTACTCGTAATTAAAGAGCCCATCATACAACTAAAATAGTTTTTCTCAAGCATATCAGGAATAAAATGATTTATCAGTTATAAAAAAACACTTCTCAATAAAACGAATAATGATTGAGTGAAAAAAAATTGCTAATAACCCGAGACACACACCAAGAATTTTGCTCAAGTGCGTTCCTTTGAATGAATTCATTCATCCTCTTGAAATAACCTTTTCTCGGCCAAAGATGAAAAGTTGCTAAGAACAAATACAAGAGAGAAACATTAGAAAAAGAAAGATAAAATATACAAAGTAGAGCTCAGAATTAGGCGTATTGTGTTCTTGTAATAGCTAGTATGGTGTGTGTCAAAGCTTACATGTTCTTATTTTAGTAATCATAAAGTACAATTTTTTAGGAAAATTATTGTGTTTTAAATCTATTAATCAACTTTTAAAAATTGTTCTGCATTCAACAAAAAATCCTTAAACCATGGGACCGTAATACGGGCTTCAGATCTAAGGCTTAGCTATATGGCTTGACTGCTGTAATTTCATATCAGTCGAGATGTTTTGTAAAAAAAAAACTTAGAATTGAATTATTAAGGGCAAGTGTTTTATTAGATTCTGAAGAACCAATAAAATTGGTTGCTATTTAGGATTTTGAGACCTTCGGGAATGGGGCTAAACCTCTATTCTGAAGACCGCTTAAGGGCTCAAATTAACTAAGGCTATAAATAAACTAATTGCAAAGTAGAAGGTTGAAGGAATCTAGGATATTTTTGCAAGTCTCCAGCTATTTACTAAATAGTAAATTTTTTAGCTTAAAAATGACGAATTTTTAAATTCTCATAATGAAAATTAATTTTAAATATTTTTTATACTTCCAATTTTTTTTAAGCAAAACCGTTTTGGGAAAGGAAACTACAATACTCAAACATAATATTTTTCATGAAAGTGAAAATTATCATTCATTCGTATTGTCAGAAAAATTACTTAATTTTTTGGGCTATTTTTGTTCCTATCGCTCATAGATGTAAAAAACATACACCGAATCAGACTCTGTTGGATTTTCTAAGGCTAGATGTAAAACCTTTATCTGATTTTGTAGGGTGATTTGTCTAAAGCAAGATAGTTTGAAAAGTTGGACAAAGCAGTGTGGAATGTGAGACACCTTCCTAAAAACTTGATAATAAATCAATTAAATATTTCAATTTTTGATAACAAGATTATTAAACCTAATTTTGTGATTATTTAAGAAGTTAAAAATGCAAAAGTCGTTATTAAACCATCAAAGAGTGGCTTGCAAGAATTTAAAAAATTTATTGCATGCGTGATATTCATATAACCTTTGACACGGTATCATTTTCTCTGTTTCTTATGGAAGTTCCTACGAAAATATCAAAGTGTTTTGTTTGATTTTTCGGCATAATTTGTGAAATATTGTTAAGTCCGCAGTGAAAATCGAAGGACATACATCCATTTAAAAGGTGAATAAAAAATATTTGTGAAATATTACATTTAAAAAGGATAGAAAAGTGATTTAATTTCGTGTTGCTTTCAAAACAAGTTTTTTTAAATCTTGGACAAGTTGATTTTGTGAATGAATTTGGTGGTTTTGTGCAGTGAAATCATGTCAACAAGGAAGACAAAGATCCTTAAGTACCCGGAGAAATAGTTGGAACAGCAGTTAGCAGCTGATTAGGAGAAAATCTCCTGGAAAAGGCTGCAAGGATTTCCAGATTTCGAAGACCACTTTTTCTGACAGAATGGATAGTAAATATCGCAAAAACACTTGGAGAAAGACAAAGAGGAGCGTCTACGGAACTCCCAAAGCAAGTGGAAAAGGACCTGGCCGGATGAGGTATCCAAATCTGCTAAGCAATTGCATCCGCTTTAAAGCTATAACTGCTGAACAGCGTGAGGCGTCTGTGAAATTTACAGAACCTCTTTTTGGTTGGATGTCCAGGAAGTTCTTGATAATTACGTAATTTAGCGGTCCTCAACTGTTACCCGGACATAAAGGAGGGATTAGCATAACCATCCAATGTGCAAGTATACGCAGAAAACCCTCAACATTTGATTTTCTACATATTTCGTATAATATTTTGTCTTTAGGGGGTCCGTGGTGCAATTGGTAAGAGCGTTCGGCTCTTGGGCGGTGTGACCCCTGGCTCGACTGTCACAGTTGTGAGTTCGAGTCCCGCCCGGTGCAAATGATTGAAGCGTCTGAATGGACATTTTTCACGAAACATTGTAAACTGAATAATAAACTTGTAAACCGAACAATGTACAAAATGGCAATAAAAGCCCGGTTACAACGAAATAAATAAATTATTATATTTTGTCATTAATATCACTAAGTCCAACTTTCCAAAAGTTTTTGTCCTGCTTTCCAAAATTTTGTCCATCTTTTCAAAATGTGTTGTTTTTTAATTTGATGGAATATTCTAATTAACTGATTGAAAATTCTAATAAAAACTGTTAAGATTCTGTTAGAATATTTCACAAGGAATCTCATGATATAAATTAAATGAAAATAATAAATTTTTATTCGGCTTAAAAATGCATTTGAAATTGAACTTTTTCTTAAGTGTCTCCCTTTCCACAATCCATCCTACTCAAACATAATATTTTTCATGAAAATGAAAATTATCATTCATTAGTATTGTCAGGAAAATTACTTAAATTTTTGGGCTATTTTTGTCCCTATCGCTCATAGATGTAAAAAAAAATACACCGAATCAGACTCTGTTAGATTTTCTAAGGCTAGATGTAAAACCTTTATCTGATTTTTATGTCGGTTTCATTTTTATTGCTGATTTTCGCGAAAACTGTCTCGTCGTTAAAGGGTTAAACTAAACCGAAATTAACAGGTTTTAGCATAAGAAAATTGCTAGAACCTATGAACGTTTGCTTATTGGGGGATACCGAACCGAGTACTTGTCCCTATTGTTCCCATAGTTGTGTTGTTCCTTTGTCTTTTAATTTTATGTAATCAACAGTTAATACCTTTACTTTTTATGTTTCAGATTTAATTAATATTTAAATTTTATTGCTTACTTTCTTCAGAGGATCTTCAGAAGGCCTAAAGAAAGATGCAAAAAAGAACAATTCTGCTTTGTTCACCGAATAAAGAGGTAATTGATATATTTTTTTTACCAGAGGTATTTTTTTATTGTAGTAACATTTAAAATTATATTTCTTTGTGCATTTCATCCCTAAATTCAGTAAAAAAAAAATGTTGTTTTGGATTTTCTTTTTAGCGAGTCACTCGCGGTATATTATTCTTTTATTTTTGGGGTGGTCTGTAGACTGAGTCATTGGATCCAATTTTGTGATAATAATATTCAAAATAGGCTCTAATACTAGGTTTTTGTCTCAAAATTATTTCTTTGAGGATTATGACGGGAGGGCTGATGAAGCAGTTGAAGGGGAAGGCTGATGGCTGAGCCAGTGCAGAAAAAAAATATCATAACGCATTTTGGCAAACAGACATTACCTGGCAAATTTCGTCCCGGAAAGAAGGCCAAGGGGTGGCTTTTAGTAACAACACAGAGCTGGAACACTCTTACACCACTTTGAACACTTTTTAATGAGATAATTACTGTATTTATTGCAAAAAATACGTAGAATCAACACTATTTCCCGAAACTTGCGACATACTTGACCGAAAAATTTCGATGTTTGACATCGGAGCCGAGTGGAAGAAGTGGGGAAAAAATTGTCACCCTGGTGGTGAATAAATGTATTTGTCACGGGTGTCGATAATACAGGTCACTGTAATTTTATAGCTCTTATGGCAGTTTAAATTTAAATGAAATCAACGAATCCATGGTGATAAATTTAGCAAAAATATGAATTTCAAACATTTCCCGAACATCATTGCCCCACTCAAGGACACAATTATTTAGTCTTTTTCTGCCTACACTAGACAATAAGTACATTAGCATTGTGAATCTCAATGTCACGGAATAAGGTTCAAATGAGCAGACGTGTAACGGATTTTTTGCTTCCTTTGGCAAATTCACTTTTTTTTATTATTTATTTTTTGGTAGCGTTTTTTCTGCTATTTTCACAGGTGAAGTCGTTTTCGCCGTCTGTTGATTTCGTCCTCTATTTTGTCTGGCCATTTTATTAGCAAACCATCTCTAATTAATCGCCGTGGCTGGGACAAAGGCACTGAGAGAGTGTCACTGAATCCGAATGAATCATGAGCAAATCTGCCCCTCAGGCGCCCCTCGGGATGATCCTCAATTGGTGCGAAGAGCTTGAACATTTGCCTAAAATGCAGAGGTGTGATAACCTTGAGACGCGATTATTGACGTGACATCAGCGGCATTTGGCTAGACTCTGGCGTGATTTGAAAGTAACAACCCCGTGAAATACTTCCAAAGTATCAAAGAAGACGCCAATTCATTCGCAAGTCAATAATAAATATTTGTATTTAATGGTCGTTAACCGGCCGGTGTAACAATTGCTCATTGGATTTTGTGACGCGATCTGTCCGCGATCGAAATTTATTTGTCGTGGATAAATTACTCTTAAAACTAAAAAACTTATCCAGAAGAGGTTCATCCAAATTTATGTATAAAGAATAAATATAAAAACCTCCTCTAAACACGGTAATTCAATTAAACTACGTACTTTGTTTAAGAAATAAATTACAAAAATAACTTTTTACCATTTTGATCTTCAAAGAAATACCATTACTTTTGGTTCCCATGGAAGAATACAAAATGATCCTTCCAAGTCTCCGTTTTTTAAAAAAAAAGTCCCTATAAAAAACGAACATAACCTACATGTTTTCGCGCGCAACATTGTG
This sequence comes from Phlebotomus papatasi, assembly GCF_024763615.1. Classification (NCBI taxonomy): domain Eukaryota; kingdom Metazoa; phylum Arthropoda; class Insecta; order Diptera; family Psychodidae; genus Phlebotomus; species Phlebotomus papatasi. The sequence continues at coordinate 78,697,011 of NC_077223.1, forward strand.
TATAAGGTTAGAAGTAAATAATAAAAAGTATCAGTGCGACAATGGTTATCATGGTTATGTTTTTACAAGTAGTCGTAAATTAGTCATAAATTGAGGCAAAACTGGAGAAACGAGACAACAGTGTGAGGTTGAAAAGAAAAATCTGTTCAAGCGGTATATTTTTCAAACATAGAATTTGATCATCAGAAATTTAGAGGTGCAGATCACGTCAGTGACTCACCTTGACGGAAATTGTCTACAAACAATACACACAATTTTTTTCTTTCTATTTCAAAAGCAAATTCTTTTTGCCATAGATTTTTAGTTTGAGAATATTTGTAATTACAGAAAAGGTATTGATTTTGTGAGACGATTCTCAGGCTTGACAGGAAAGTATTTAATTATTATTTTATTATTTAATAGGGGAAGGTGGGGCTACTTTGAGCTGTGGGGCTAGATTGTTATACGACTTTCTCGCCTATTTCTAAATAAAGCTGATCCTTACAATAATTTTATTTAGATCCACAATTATTTTGTCTACACAGAAAAAAATATTTTGTAAAATTGTTCGTAAATGTTTGTGAAATCCTATGGCAGACTTACGAAATGCTCGTGAATCGTATAACCCACAAACAAGTTCGTAAAATTTTGTACTTTTTCACAAACATTGTTCGTAAAATGATCATTTGACGAACATTCTTTGTACTTTTACAAACTTTTGTTCGTAAATGTTCGTAAACACTCAAAAAAATGTTCGTAAAATTTTGTCATTTGTTCGTATTTGTTCGTAAATTTTTACCAAACAAACAAAAATTTACGAACAAATACGAGCAAATGACAAAATTTTACGAACATTTTTTTGAGTGTTTACGAACATTTACGAACAAATGTGTGTAAAAGTACAAAAAATGTTCGTCAAATGATCATTTTACGAACAATGTTTTTTGAAAAAAGTACAAAATTTTACGAACTTGTTTGTGGGTTATACGATTCACGAGCATTTCGTAAGTCTGCCATAGGATTTCACAAACATTTACGAACAATTTTACAAAATATTTTTTTCTGTGTATCTAAAGTACATAATATTAAAACCCAGTCTCCATTGGAAATATATGCGAAAAAATCGTATAACAATATAGCCCCACAGCTCAAAGTAGCCCCACCTCCACCTACTATTTTAATACCAATTTGGTTTTGTACCTGAAATGTAACCAAACTCGTTCTAACGTTTTCATCTCAAATAAGTATAGCTTTAATTTTACTTGACAAATTTTATTCTTTATGGCTCCTGAAGAGGAATTCTGTAACAATATGACAATGTCCTATGACAAAGTTTTATGGTAAAATTCGCAAACAGGATAACATAAAAACCTAGTAAGCATCGAATGGCCATTGAAAGGAGTTCTAATAAAGTATTGAGTGGTAGATATAAGTCGGATTTATGATTAATTTTTTCTGGCTTTACTATATAAAAAAATTAATTTTGTCATGTGAGATTGTCATACGATTACAGAATTCCCCTACTGCACACCTCATGAAAAACAAAAATTTCATGAAAACGAAATTCGCATCCTTTTTTCTTCTCAAAAGGTTCGCATAACTCTATCCAACTCTTTCAGTTTCAAATTTAGACTAAACTAAATTTAATTTAGTGTGATGTTCAAAAGAAGAAGAGTCCAAAAGAGTAGGATAGACATATGTAGAACTTTTGAGAAAGAAAGGAATGCGAATTTTGACTCATGAAATTTTCCTGATCTAAAAGGTGTAGCGGAACCAACGGAACCATTATAAAAAAAGCCAGAAGCCTTTCAATGGCCTAGAATTATCTAGCGTTGATAGTGATAACATCGATTTTCAGAAATTTACCTACATTTCGTTTCTTATTTGCATCATTTTATTTTTTTTTTAATCTAGATATTTTATTTCAGAAAGAATTGAAGCATTTACCAAAGTAGAAAAAATATTTCTAACTTCCAACACCTCTTTTTGCTCTCTTATAGTAAGATCTTTATAACATCTTTACCAAAATAAGTAATTTTGAAGAATGGTAAGTAAAAATTAAAATTGATAAGTAATAAAACATTAGGATAAGTGTGCCAAATTTCGGCATAGTTGCATATAAGCACCGAAGTCCTAAGTTTGAAATGCAATATTTTTAATTCATATTGATATATTTTGTTACTTCCTTTTCGGGAAGGTTGTGTGGAATCTTGAAAACTAGTTTATCATCTTTGTTTTCTTTAAATCACTTCCTAAAATATTGAAAAAATAATAAAAATGTGGACATTGCTTTGGGTAGTATTCCGGCCACTTTGAGTGAAATTTCGGCCACCTTTTTCTGACCACCTTTTGTGACGCAACGGATAGAAAATTTCAAAACGTCAAACGGAACGAGTTTAATATTTAGTTTAATACGTTTATATGACCCCCAAGCCCTGAAATCTTCCGTGTAATTTGTCCTGAAGACCTGAAGAGTAGCATCTCAAATTTACGCGCAGATTCCCGTAGCAATTTGCCCTTCCTGAACTCTTCTAAGGCCTTTTCCACATCATCTTTTTCATAGAAGCTATGGCTTTTTTTCTATGGACATTCTAGAACTCAGAAATTAAAAAAAAAAAAAACATAAAATGAATAAGAAATTTAGGAAAGCAAAAGATGTTGCTGGAATAGGCAACACTACCTCACCGGAGAAACGCTCACAAAGTATATACTTTGTTACGCGAAATACAGGATCCAGCTGGGAAATTTTACCATAAATTTAAAGATTGATTCACTATTAACATAAACAGAAACAATCTTTAATGAAAACTAATCAATTTTCATGAAAAACGCCGAAGGAAAACCTTCTGCACCTCACCACAAATTACAAGACTGCTAGAAACGCAATCGATCTGAGTTTTTACAACACAATTTAAATTCAAATTATACCTAAAATTTAACAATCTTTGTGTTACTACATCCTAAAATGAATAAATATTTAAAAGCAAAATCAATTCATTGACTATTCGAAGATAACATACATAATTTTAATTTATTTATTTCCATGGCCGAAATTACACTCAAAGTGGCCGAAATTAGAAGCTGGCCGAAATTTGGCACACTTCCCCTATTGGAGAAAGGGAAATTAAAAATTATGAACTATTATTATTTGTATTTCACTTGTAGAGAATAATGTCATAATGTATTTGAATAACATCAAAGAATATCGAGATTTTTGCTCCTTATTTCAGATTGGAGGTCTAGTTTAGTTCCTGAATTTTTTTAAATCTTAAAAAACATAAGCAATTTTTAATGGTTTTCAAAAGTATAAGGATCATTTGCCCTTATTTAATCTTAAGTTAAAATTTTTCCAAAAATCTTACCTCAGAAGAAATTACAAAACTTAGAGATAAGTGGCGCACTTTTGAATTGGGGCAGCTTTAGAAATGGGCATTTTTTATCCAATTTTTAAAAGCAACTGAACTTTACCGTGATTTAGCTTTACAAACTAATTTTGAAGCTAAATTTCATCATAATAAGACTCAATTCCTTTTGAAAATATGAAGAAAAAGCCCAATTTCAAAGGTGTCCCACTTTCCCCTAAGCAATATAGCTAAACTTTAGAGTTGAAGCCCGTATTACATGTATTACCCATATTATATGTGATGTGAAATTTAATTTTCTTAAGTTATTTAATTTAAAAAAAAAAATAGATTTAGGGTAAAGGTGCCAAATTTCGGCATAGTTGCATGCAAGCCCCAAAGTCTCAAGTTTGAAATGCAATATCTTTAATAGAAATTGATTTTTTTATTACTTCTTTTTAAGGAGTGTTGCTTAGAACCTTGTAGACAGTTTATCGTCTTTTTTTACTCAAAAATCATTCTCAATATATTTTTAAATGAATAAAAATGTAGACATAGCTTTGGTGCCCTATTTCGCCCACCTTCATTCTCATAGTTCCTTGCCCTTCGGGAATTCTTCCAATATCTTTTTCACGTCATCTCGTTTGTCGAAGCTACATTTTTTGTTATTCTTTTGCATTGTATAATCTCTAGACCTAGAGTATATAAAAACTAAAAATTCATGGAAATTCGAGGAACAAAAAGGTGGCCGAAATTGCAAGCTGGCCGGATTTTGGCACACTTACCCAATATAGTTTAAAAAAGTTTGATAAAAAATAAAAAGAATCAAGCACCTGTTATTCTCAGACAACACGAAAATATGCGTCATGTCGACTTATTTTTAATCTGTTTTTGTACTGAACAGTATTTAGGTTTTTTTATCGAAACAGTCTACGTTTTACGGGAATTAAATTAAGTGACTATAAAATAAAATATAGTTTCAAGATTTCCTTTCTCTGCCTGTGTGAAGTTAATCAGTCTCACTTAACTTACTTATCTTTATTTTATTTTTTTTTATTTTTATTTATATTCACCATTTGCTAATTTTAAGATGAGGTTTTGAATCTTATTTCATGTCATTAACAGTAACGTAATAGAATCTATGATATCCCGTCCAGCGCCGTCTTATCGTCGATAACCAATCTTCTGAGAAAATTGTTAGGAAAGTTCTTTTATTACATAGGTTTTATACAGATGCCAAAAAAAGTCATTCAACGAGCATATATAACTGTACATTTTATAAAAATAATAATCCAAAAATATATACATATATATATATAAATTGAATATCAACAGGCAAGATAACCAAGACTTTTATTTTTTGTTTTAATATCTTTCTTTCAGGAACGTAGTCTCATATTTCGATATCTCCATTCCATATTATTCTAATTCATCTGATCTAGATGGAATATTTTGAAGCTATAATCTCTCTAAAATGAAAGAAAAACTTTGGTATACCTATACCTCCACAATATTTGCAAAAATAAAAAAAAATAAAAACAAAAAAAACTCGAGAAACAAGAGACATTCTCGGAATATTTTGTGAATTGGAGGGGATGAATGAAAAATTTCGTTGATCCTCAATCTCCCACAAAAATAGCCAGCAAAAATCCGAGAATTTGCGTGTAGTCAAGATTTTCACAGGAGATACTTTATAATTTCGCTTAGTCTCAGTTATTTTCCAGAAAAAAAAAATATACAGAACAAATTAGCGTCGCATTTGTATTTGGCTGATCCACGGACGAATTATTAAGTCTAGAAAAGACATTTGCAAGATTATACTTTTCGTTTTGCAACGGTCAAGGCTAATAATATTTTCAATTCCTCCGCTCGTTTTTTCCGTTCCTCATAGTTCTTATATATGCATTTTTTCTACTGGTGAAACCCGTTTCTCGTCTGGCGATCGTTTTATTTTTAATTGTTGGGAGTTTGTGCCTTTCATCGCGACTTTCCTCAATTTTTGCGCGCATGCGAAAAAGAAATGCTTAGGCCATTCCTTGCAGCCTGCACTCTTTTCACCAGCCATCAGACACACATCCCATAAAAAAATCCTATTTTTAGCCCATATATCCATCAACCCAATTTGGTTTTTCTTGTGCGAGTGTTATGGGGACGCAGAAAGAGATGCTGGCGACACGGCAATTTTTCCATCTTCGCGGATATATTCCATGAGCACATGCACATAAGATCGCGTCGCCAATTCCCAAGAGAGTGATCGTGGAAGATCGACACTAAAAAAACCAGTCTTTCAAATAACTTGGGCTGTGGGTCTCACTGAATTATGGTTCTCGATTTTTTTCTGCTTCAGCTCCAACGTCTCTTGGGTGTTTAATTTCTGGATGTTGAGAAGAGGCGCAAGCACCAAAAAAAAACCAATGTTCTTGACAAAAACGATGATCGTTGGAGAAAACGACATCCAAGAGTGTGGTAACGGAAATAACTTGTGGGCCTTTGTGTATCATTTTGTATAAATTTTTTCGTGTATGATTCCTCGTCACTTGTGGAAATTCCACACGTATTTTATGCGATGATGTTTTCTCTATATACCTAAAAAGTGCGATGATCGCGTGTGTTGGCAATTTCCGGACGCAGGGCCAGTGATATGGAAAAGGGCAAGTTTGGGAAATGGTTTGTGAAATATTTTTTGGATATAGGGACAAGGAGGGCTCTTTCGCATGGCACTTTTTAGCTGAAATTCTTTACAATCTCAGCTTTGTGGTCCGAGGTGAAATACGACCTCGTCAGACCGAGCCCAAATTTTGGATTTACACATTTTGACATTCATAGATCACAAATATCATATGCGCCAAAAATCGGTTTTTGTGGACGTCCCGTTCGTTTAAATCTATTTTACTTGAGTATCTTGAGTACTACAGATGCTTCAGCACCAGCATTCTCCAATCTTAAACTTAAACTATAACAGACGGAAGTCTTCAAGTCAATCGCGCGGATGATTGGCCGTTAGGTATTTCCCCAGTACCCTCAGCGTTGCTTCTAGCGATGTATTCCCTTCGACAGTCCAACATGATTTAATACCCTTGAGACACTTACGGCTTAAGCCGAGAGACGGTGTAACGTAATTATAATAAAAATAAAGGTCAGATTACCTTTCCCTCAGTTCCAATTAAATTTCTCTCTAATCCGTTACTCGACTTAAGCCGAAAAACAACTTAACCCATTCCTTACCATGGTATTATATATCATACGAAAATTGAGTGATTTTAGATTATTTATTCCAGGGCAATTGCTATTCGAATTTCTGTCGGGAATTAGTTACTTTAATTCTTCAATTACTTGAAAAAAAAGCCCGACAGATATAAGAAAACATTTTGTTGTTCTTTTCTCGTTTCGCGTGAAGTCTTGCAAAAATTTTGCTCAAAATGGCGGACGGAAAATTCGACATTCCGTTAAATTTGTTAAAATTGAACAACATAATTGAAAATATGGTAAAATTAAGAATTCTAGACAAACCAATTTGGAAATTTAGATAATAATTTAAGGCATTGTATAAATGAGCAGTAAAAGGTTAAAATTGGGCAATAACAAAAAAATTATATCAGTGATATTATCGTCCAAATTCTAGCAAAGGAAAAATAAAAGGTTTTTCATTATTTCCAAATTTTAAATGTTTAATATATAATATTAATTAGATTCATTTTTCTAAAGATTTAAGTTTTTACTGACCACAATTAGATATTTTACCGCTCATTTTTAATTTTTACTGCCTATTTTGATTTTTTTACTGCTCGTTTCTTTTTTACCATTATTTAATAATTATGAAATTTTACAGTAGGATGAAGTAGGCGCTACATTAAGGTGTGGTCACGTTGAAAACGCAATTTATTCGCACATTTTCTAAAGGAATCTGAGCTTGAAAATAGTCTAATTTAGAAAGCCAAAATAATTATGGATCTAAATTAAATTATGGCTACACCCAGTTTTCTTTAAAAACACGCAAAAAATAGCATTTTCAATGTAGCCTTAGCTTAATGTAGCCCCGCCCCTGCCCCTACTTTAAAAGTTAATTTATTATTTTTTAAGGAGAGTTTATTAAATTTAAAATTTGTCCAAATATCAGCTTTTAATACTTTTCAAAATAAAAAAAGAGAAATCAATTTAACTAATGTGTAGACAAAAATATTTTAATTTCATCTATTTATTTGAGCAATTATTATAAAAAACAATACTATAACGTTTTCATTATTTAAAATAAGTTTCCTTTCTGCAAAACCGAAAATTTGGGTTCTTGTCTGTGAACGAATATAAAACCGAACAATTTAATAGCATATATTGACTATCTGAAATCTGGAAGTTAATTAAAGGCTCTTTATGTGCACATCAAAATCTCAAAATTGTAAAGAAAATGAGTTAATAAAATAATAATGATGGCACAATGTTCGATAAAGGAACTTAGGACTTCCCCCAAGAGGAGTTCATATACAGGGATGGGGTAGTCCTATGCCCCGTGTAATCAAATGCAGTGAAGCTCACCGGATGCAAAAAGAACACTTTTAAGAACAACGCAAGAAAAATTCCTGGAGTCCTAAAGGGGACTCGAACCCAGGACATTTGTATCAATTAGTCTTCTCAAATCTAATAAGCGATATGATAACAGAAATGATACATTTTTGGGCTCATTTTATACCATTTCTACTGCAAATATAAATTTCCAAGAGTAACAGTATAGAGAAAAATCTTGGTTACTCTGAAAAACAATGTCAGAAGCAATTTAATCTTCTGACCAATTAGGAATTCTTGCAATTCCCAAAATTGAAAATTATTATGAACTTTCATCAACTCAATTTTTCTATTGAACAAAATGGCTTAGTTTACTAATAATCGTTTATATCTGGAAAATATAATAAATATGGGAGTGTGAGGCAATTTCACGCAATTCAGTCTTGTTTCACGACTTTTTTTTAAATGAAAAAAAAGTTCAAGTGAATTTGTTTACGATGTAAAACGTTTGATAATGGCTCCGGCACACCTTTTAGATCAGGAAAATTTCATGTAATCGAAATTCGAATGCCTGTCTTTCTCACACGCTTTGCATATGTCTATCCTTTTCTTTTGAACACTTCTTCTTGTATGAACCATCACACAAATTCAATTTGGCTCAATCGAATTTGGAATGCGAAAAAAATGGGATAGACATATGCAAAGCATGTGAGAAAGAAAGGGATGTGAATTTTGATTTTATGAAATGTTCCTGATCTAAAAGGCATGCGGTGTAGGTTGCACCACTTCAAACCAAAAAATTTTAGTAAGAAATAAAGGCATTCGTCTGAGATTTTAAGATGGCTTTAATTAATTGCCCCGGATAAACAAAGTCTGAATTTTTTTTATGTTCGCGTAGTCTTTAATGGGGACGTCACTAATTAATGTTTTAAGATTTGATCTTAGAAAACACCTTGAGCAAAGATAACTCAATTACCAAAAGTCAGACACTTCTGTAAGTCGGACATACACTCAATCCCGGCATTATGCACTTCGGGATTATGCACCTGACGGAATTATGCACATACAATTATGTAAGTTTGCATACCATTGGGAGTCAATTTCTGAAATCATTTTTGAAATACGCTTGAATGTATACTATTTTGCGACGCGGAAAATTTGAAAACAGTGTGCTTCTTTTTCAGAATAAGACTTCAATTTCTTTTATTAAGGTAAAATTTTTAAATATTCTTACCATTTCTTGAAGAACTCTGGCCAAAAAGTACTGTTTGTTAATGCATTTCTATTAAACAGTTAAATCTTTTTGTTTCGACTACTTTTACTAAGCGCGAAATTCGTTCTACGACCGATTTTTTCAAAAGAAAGCCCCTGCAGGTAGGCAAATTTTCTCGATGCATAATGTAATTTCGGCCGTTTTTTTCGGTCCCGAAAATGTGCATAATCCCGGGACTGAGTGTACCAAAAGTCGGACTATGCAAGACGGATTTTACACATAATTAGATGTAAACTTCAGCTCTTTTTTAAGTGTCCGCCTTTCCAAATTTTACCCTAACTTTACCAAATTTTATTTCTGGAAGCAAAGTCACAATGTCGAAAGCATTTGTTAATCTGAAATAGCCCCTGACCGTGTATCCCCGCTTCTCCCTAGTAAGAAATCGTGATCAAATCGTGCCACTGTGGAAGGTTTTGAGCCACAACCGGTGGACGAAAAAAACAGGTATTTTGCTGGTGGACTTTGGGGGGACATTATACAAAATATATGCTAAAGTATTCATTTGCTCTAATGTGATCTTTTTCCTCTGACCAGATCATCGTGTGTCTCTCTTTCTCTGACTTAATTAAATACACTTTCCAAATACAAAATATCAAAAACTCTTTTGGCCCACGATGGAGCATTTGGTGGAGGCATGAGAATTAATAATAAAAAAAAAATCGTCGACGATGAGACAACACACATATCTCATCCAATACTGTGATCGTGTAGTGTTGTCTCTATGTTGATCATCATGATAATCTCTTTTGGTGTGTGTTCTGAGTCTCAGGCATAAAAAAGAGTTTTAACCAGTATCTTTTGGACGCAACACAGAAGAGATCGCGCGCGTCTCAAAAATACAAAATGTGTAAAATAATAAAAAGAGTGTGGCGTTTTTATATTTCAATGTGTTACGGGTTGAAAGTTGGGAACACACCAAAATTTTTATATATAGAAGTTGAGCTCTCAAGAGGCAAAAGAGAAAAAATTTATATGTTTGCATCGTTGTTCGCGCCCGCGGTTTATCCGAAATTGTCAAGGTCGTCGATTTTCAATAAGACCAGAATCAAAAAATGCAAAAATTCACTCTGTCTCAAGTTGTCGGTGGATGCAGTCGTGTTTAAGTGCCTGAATCAAGATCATCACAAGATCACCTTTAAACTTTTTTTTAAATTATATTTATTCAGTGTTAAGTCTTTTTTTTTTTTTGAGGAATGAATACTCTCTGTGTCGTGTGTGTCGTGTGCTACATTTTTCAATTGTGCCCTCCCGCGCGCGTGGTTACAATTGATCGCATTTGGTGATCCTCCTTTGGTGATCATTCCAGTTGCACTTCAATCCAGGATTTTAACTTGCCAGTCTCCGTGGGTAGATTCTTTTGGGTCTTTTTTTTGTGCCCATCTCGTTGTGCCTCTTTCTCCTCATTCATGTTGTTCGATGGCTTGCAGTTCGGGAAAGTTGAACCGTTGTGGCGTGTGATACTTTTAGTCGTTGGAAATTCGCGCGTGAATTCACAACCAGTTGGTGTGGTGTTGAAGAAAGTGTCGCGTGGCAGGAAAAGACAATCGACCAGAGAGATATCAGGAAAAATCTAGCCTCTCCTAGGCTTTGTCTGTGCACTATCTCACACACAAGTCAGACATAGCCTGAAAGAGGTTAGGTGGTACTTGATCATTCATCCAAGATCACCCCCGAATTCCATTTGCAATCACCGACAAATATCGTGTGTGCGATCTGTGAATGTGTTAATATCTGAGCGCCATTTATTGAAGAGTCAAAGACAAAAAAATACGTTAAATATTTGATTACCACGATCTTGATCGTGGGTGTGGACCAAGACACGATCACCGTATAATCATCTTGCCGATCGCTGCAGGGAGCGACCAGTCTGACTCTTTTGTCCGAATATACAATCCCATATTAGTAGACATCGATATATCTTATGTGTAAACTCAGTTAAATATGACTGATCGAAATGATAGAAACTGCAAACTGTGAATAATATAGGGTAAAGTGGTATAATTTGGAATTAGTGTTACAAGTTGGACAATTCGCCGGTACAAGTTGGACATGGCTTTTTTCTTGATAAATACAGTACAAAATTTGTTTTTAAGCACAAGGAATCAAATTATAAAACTAAAGAATTAAAAATATTCAAATAAAAATGAAGTACTAAATTTATCAAAACAAAAGGCCCTGTCCAAATTGTACCATTGTCCAACTTGTACCACTGTCCAACTTGTACCACTTTACCCTACCAGTTTTATTGGGCAACCCGAATTTAAAAGTTGAGAATTTGATCTTCGCAAAAGTGTTTTGTTTTTGTTCATATGCAGAAAGTGCAATTTTTGCCCAAACTAGGGGAAAGTGCCCATGCTTGATACCATTGATAGCTTCGTAATGACTAAATTTTTCCTATGTTTCTCATTAAAGGTGACTCCGAAATATATTTTAAAAAATGGCCACTTTCCCATAGTTTTTAAAATATGGTTCCGATGATTCACATATTTATTGTGAAACACAGAAAATTTAGTTATTACGAAGCTTCCAATGGTATCAAGCATGGGCACTTTCCCCTACGATTAATTGAGAATGACTTTCATCGGGTAACCCTAATTTAGAAGTTTGGAAATTATTTCATTAAAAGTAATTTTATTTTCTAATAAAAATAAGATTTAAAATATTATCTTTCCAAAATAAGTATAAAAGTAATTGTGTTTTAAGTTCCATCAGGCAACCCTAATTTAAAAATTTAAAATTAGTTCAGCAAAAGTATTTTTCCCAAATAATAATGATTTTTTATATAGAAATGTGCTTATTTGTCAAAATAGTTTAGATTTTCTGTAAAACAATTGTATAGTGAATACTGAATACATTGGGCAACTCTTCTTCGAAAAGTTAAACATTTATTATCAATTATGATCTGGAGTATAGTGTGATAGGTCATTATAATGAAATTTAAGAATTTATGAGTTAGGGGAATGTAGGCATGGTTCGAACAGAGTGAAGCTTTAAACGATGCGAATTTTCTCTTTGTTTGCAAAGAGTTGACTTACCATTTCTCATCTTGTTTCATGACACTAATAATTATCTATCTTATGGCTAAGAAATGACGAACTATCTATTTGCAAACAAAGAGAAAATTTGCGTTGTTTGAAGGTTCACTGTGCTCGAACCATGCCAACATTCCCCTAGCATGACAACTCAGTAATAGTTTAATGTGATTTCTGATCAATTTTGAGTTATTTACTAACCAAAATATCTTATTGTCAGTTTTCAATTTTTTACAGACCATTATGAATTTTAAACTTTACCAAAAATATTTATACTTTACATCATTTACGTCAAACCACTTCAGTTTTGCATTCTATATTTCTGTTCTTTATAAAATTGACATATCTGCATCAAGCATAACATATACACTCCTCTTCTAAAAAGCTTTTCATTTTATAATTAGCCTAATTATAAAATTTCAGTCACATCAGGCAATACTTGTACTAAAAGTTTGACATTTATTTCAGCTGACAAACGGTTTTTCTTTCATGATAAATACGCATTTTTTGTCATAACGAATCACTTTTTTATACCAATTAGATAAATTTTACCGTTTTCAAACACTATTAAAGAATAAGTTATGGAATTAGCTTAATTATTATTCCTCGTAAAATGTATTTAATTTTAACAAAACTTCAGGCAGTGCCGTTTAATTCAAAATTTATTCGATATTATTCCTGTAATTTTTGCCGTTATTAAAAGTGTAGGACATTTTACAAAACTTTGAATATAGATTTCAACACTTTATAAAAAAACAACAAGATGTTTTTTGTAACTTTACAGTGGTGTCTCTCTATATGCATAACCTGTCAATGTACAGCTTTTGTGTCGGTTCCATTCAAAATCAATTTGTTTACATTTTGACAAAGCAAATAAAGGAAATTATTTTCTTGGTAACTAATTTTTCTCGTTTTTAATTTTATTAATTTTATTTTTTCTGTCTCATATTATAGTTAAAATAACACGAAAAATTCTTAAAAAAATAAAAAAAAATAATAATAATTTATTAAAAGAAAAAAAAACCGTTAGGAATTTCAAAAAAAGTTGTGCATATTCAGAGATAGAACTGTCAAAAAATGTACCCAAGACCCAAACTATGCATATAGAGACACCACTGTACTTTTTTTCAAGAATCTTGAGCATTGTTCTAAAAATGTTTTGAAAAAATTTATGATTTTTATAAGCACTCGTGGAAAGGTTTATAAGAATCTTAGATAAGGGAGTTTAAAGTTTTTAGAAGAAGATTTTACCCTTGCAGAAGTAAACAAATGTTCCTTGACTTTATTTTTAGTACTTTTTGGTACTCCGCCTGAAAAGTCCGTAACTTTTTTCTGCAGTAGGTAGATTTCAGTGTAGAGTGGTGTAACTGATCTACAACATACAGTAGAGCCTCGCTATAGTCCATACAGTAGACTCTCTCTCAATCGGGAATATGGGGCGAAATGTCATCCGGTTTAGCGATAGAATTGAGCGTTAAAGCCTTTGTAAATTCCACAAAAAGCGCTCAATTATAAAGAATCACGATAAAATAGGAAGAACTACAGCGAATTTGAGCGAATTAGCTTCATATTTAAGCGTAAAAATTGTAAACAAAATTTGACGCCCGATTGAAAAAGAGCCGATTGAGTGAGAGTCTACTGTATTTGGTTCCAGATTTGACACTTGGGTCGCACTATAGTCCATGTCATTTTTTAAAATTATCAACGACTTTTAGTATTGAAATTGCTCGACGGCTTCCACTTTCTTTGCGATTGTGGTACTTGTCCCCGCTCTCTTCATTATGGATCACAATTATCACAATTACTCAATAAAGTTTGCCAAAAATATTAAAATAATTATGACAACATTTTGCTTGTCGCGTACTAAAAAACATAACCTAACTTAAAATCAGTGTTTTGAAATCAACGGTCGATAAACTGTAGACGTAGACTATAGAGTGATGGCCTATAGCGGGGTTCTACTGTACTTTATTTAAAAATTCAAATTAAATCGTGTTTTAGTACTAAATACAATAAATTTTAAATTAATATGAGTCGCTACATGCGGACATTTTTTTCTTATGCTCAAAACTCTTCTTCTCATTATCATGCTTGAATCTCAATGATTTTTTTTTCCTGTTTGCTGGATTTTACTGGCGTGCGATCGCGCGGGGAGGGAAATGTTCGGTTCTGTGATAAAGTCAACCAAAAATTTCAACACCAATAGGAGAATGCGGCAATACTTGGAGGAAGCACCATGTGTGGAAAGTCTTGGGTGCAATTTTTGTCTCCTTCATAAACGATCCACGATCGTCGCAAAATGTTTCCCCCGCGCCGTTTTATTGTGCTCATCCAACACATCAATTAAGTTGAAGAAAAATATCATTTTTGATGTCACTGGCAGACGCACAATGAATGGATAAAATGAACCCTGCACATGATCGTAAAATATTGAGACTGGCAACAATTAAATTCAATGCCTGGCAAATTTGCGTGGTGGGAGCGCGAGTCAACAAGAAGGATTACCACGACAGAATTTATTGTAATGATCGTTTTTTGGTTCTCTTTTTTTTTCACCCGCCAAGATAAATATATTCGCCCCAACAGAGAGGCTCTTTGTGTGCAATCTTTCTTTCACACAAAAAATACTTTAATACTTTTTTGCATGGCGCGATTTTTTTTCTGCGTCAAGTCGCGCGTGCAAAAAACACGACTCATTTCTGCATCCAAAGCCATGGGGTCAGCAATCCTGGCCAGGGTCAATCTCCTCGGATATTTTCAGGTGACAACATTTTTGTGAGAGCGCTTTATATTGGGAGTTCACCAACGCACTTTATCTTGTCCCAGCGTCACCGAAAATGAGCATTTCACAATAAAAAAACCTGGATGGTGGGAGGAAATGATTGAAATTTTCTCGTACTAGTCACACTATCACAGCCCCAAGGTTAATTGCTCCATGCAGGTAAAATTCCCCTATCAGTTCGATTGGTAATTCACAAGTCAATAATTTTTGCATTTTTATAGGAATTTCATTGAGCAGGACAAATATGACGAGCTCATACAGTTCAACATCGAATTCCAATTTACTTTCAGGTCGACAGAAAAAGGGGAGAATAAGTGACTTAATTTAGGTGCTCCCACTGAAATTTATGCCTCAGCACCGTACAATAATTTGTGAGATTTCACGGTGTTGTCGCACTGCAATTTATTGCTCCATGCAATTAATTTAAATTCCTCTTTATTTGCCTCTTGATTTCAGATTACCATCTCTTTGAATCCTTGTCCGTAATTGACCACTAGCTCACCCAGTGGAGGTACTATTTGGAAATATGTTAATTGTACACCAAGCTAATTGGATGTAAAGAGAATAAAAAATAAAGACCTTATCCGAGTCTCTTAAATCGGTGCAATAATCAGAAAAAGACAACAATGTTTGTGGCGTATGCTGTATATAAGGTATTATTCGATGGAAATGATAATTTTTTTTTAACAAAATAAGAACCTATGCATGACACTTTGTAAACTGCAATCAGTCACATAAACGCGAGAGTAAAGTAAATGATTTTAACTCAAAAATATATAAATTCGATAAATGATGGGTAAGGTAAGAAATCAAGATGTATTTGTAATAATTACATAATGTAATAATAAATATCCAATTTTTATTTAGGTCAACATAATAATAGGCAAAAAGCAGTGATAAGTCTAGATAAGCCAATTTTATCCGTTTCGGCTGTCAAGAAAACTTTTTTAGATTACAGTAGACTCTCTCAAATTCGGGTATTTGGGACCGAAATGTCATCCGAATAGGAGAGAAATTCGGACGACAAACTTTTTGAAATGCAACGATTTTTTGTTCATCTGCATACACATATTAAATTTACATGCATATATTTATTGTAAATTTCATGAAAACCCCTTAATAATGCAAAATCACATTATAACTAAGACAAACCATGGTAAATTTGAGCATATTTGTCAAACTTGAAAAATGTCAACAAACTTTTTTTCGAATTTAACTGCCACCCGAATTTAAAAGGAACCCGATCTTGAAAGAACCGAATTAGCGAGAGTCTACTGTATCTCGAAATCCTATTTTGTTTTTCGTGAATTCTTAAATATTAATGGTGAGCTCTTTGGGTAGACTCATTTCAAAAAATAAAATTTCCATAACGATACCTTAGTCCTCAAAATATTTCAAGTTCAATTTTAACCGCTCAGAATACAAAACAAATATATATGTCGTGAATGACGACTTTACAGGAGAGCGATTTCAAGCTGATATTTTACATGCTGAGTACAGAACTTTTAAAATTTTAAACCCCTATAACTTTGGTAATAACCAGCTTTTCGGTATAATATTCACAAGGAAGCTAAAAGGTGTCAAGGAGTATCCGAAAAGCGGAAAAACAAATTTTGCAAAAAATCGACTTATTCAACTTATATTCTGACAAGCCGATTTGAAAAAAGTGAAAAAATTACAAGAAGAAACCGAGATAACTTTCACGCATTTATTTATTTTATTTTTTATTTATTTATTATAACATTTGACTTTTGAGACACAAATCTCTTGAAAGCATAGTGTAGTAGTATAAGAAAAAGAGAATAACAAGCGTCCACCGCCGTCTTAGCGTTCCAACCTCCAGAGAAAAAACGGTGCAAAAGCTCTTTCACAGGTTGTGTAAGCCAGGAGCAACACATTAAGTGTGCAGAGTACGCGTTACAATAATTGCGCATGTGAAAAGAAAGACACAAAAAAAGTTCAAGACTACAAAAAGGCTCGAATAAGCCGCTGCCTCTTCTGTCTGGGCAACTCATTCCAAAGAGTCACTCATCGAATTTTCCTTATCCGAAATTTATCATCAAATTTTCCTCATTTTCAAGTGAAATTTTACACATCTTAAGTCTAAAGGAGTCTGTAAACGGATATAAGGTTTCAAGGGTTTCAAGCATCTATCTCTTATATTTAGTCAGCAAGAAAACCTAAGACATATTTAACCGATAGAGTCCGATTTAAAGATTTCACGCTTAAACATTTATCTCAGAATTTATGGTATTATTATTAAAATAAAATAAATATTGGACGAGTATTCAATAAAATCAGTAACTCAATTGATCATTCATTCAAAATTTTGCACCCAAGATATTTTTGATGCTATGATAAATTATAACCATTTTCGTGCAGTTTTATTTTTTTACTAACAAATTTTACTGACGACAAATTTAATACTTTACGATCTAAAATATTTTAGTTTTTTTTGTTTAATATAGAAGTAGATATGACGACACTATAAGCTTCTTCTAAAATTAATAATTTTCGTTGAAATTTTGCTGAGTTATCAAGCTGAAAAATATTTACTTAAAATTTTTAAAACTTATTCACAAATAATCTCCAAAAAATTGTTTTAAAAATAGATAAAATTAAATAAATAAATATTTCAATGTTTTTTGGTAAGTATTTCAATGTATTTTAGAAATAAATTTGGAATTGAAGAATTTACATTGATTTTAAAAATCTTATAACAATGTTTCCTTCTTTTATTTATTTGTTTTAACTGCTCGAACTCCAATAGAGAGCAGTTTTAGCAATCGTGTTGTTTTTTCAACTTCTCTCCATCCTGGATGCCAAACGGTAAGAGATATTGACTTCCAGTCTTCGGTGACCCCCCACCAATCAACATTCTCTATCGAACTAACATACCCAAATTATCCCCAATCCCTTTTATCTCTTCTAAAAACATGTTTTTTTGACTTTGCAAAAAATTGGCCCTGGCGATTTCTTTCATATGTGGATATATTTTGGGGGTAGTCCTACCGAACACTTTGTCCTTCGACACCTATCACCGGAAAAATCGCTATCTTGAATTATTCAAGGTCAAAGGTCAACTACCCTGGAGGGCCTAATTTTCAACGGATTTCGTTAAATTTGGACTTTTTTGAAAGATCTTGTAATTCTGAACCCGACTGCATCGGTCACAATCGGTGGTGGATTGGAAAAGTAACGGTAATAGCTCTATTTTGAAAATATTGTTTTTCGCACTTTTTCAGTCTTTTGACCCATATAAAATTCAACGGTAAGAGATATCAACTTCCGGTCGTCGATGACCCCTCCTCAAATGACATTATCTCGTACCCAACCTCTTTATTATTCCTCCCTCCCCTTTCATACGTTCCCTATCCCCCAAAAATAGGTCAAAAATGAGGTTTTTCTAATTTTGCAAAAAATGGCCCTGACGATCTCGTTCATTTTTGGAAATATTTTGGCGGTAGTCCAGCTGAACATTTCATCTTTAGACACCTATCACCGGAAAGATCGCCATCTTGAATTATTCAAGGTCAAAGGTCAACCAGCCTGGAGGACCTAATTTTCAACGGATTTGGTCAATAAATTAATTAAAAGATTAATGATTTTTGATTTGCATATTCTTATAGGAAATTTACTGCTCTACAACATTGCAGAAGACTATTTTCCTCTATCTCGAAAGAAATGTGATTTTCGAATCATTTTCTGAAAGTCGATTTTGTGGAGATTCTCAAAATTGCTGGGGCAAATTTTGTCAGTCTTCGGATAATTTGTGACGTTTTACTCTCGCAAATGTTAAAAATCTCACATAGATATATTTTTATAGGAAATTTATTCCTTTACAACTTTGTCGAAGATAATTTTTCTCTATCTTAACGAGAAATGTGCTTAAATTGAGCTAATCGTTATTAATATTTTCTGTAAGCCAAATATTCCAAAAATAGGGCTCGAAATTTCATTATTTTTTATTTTACATAATCCTTCCTCGAATCCCTTGAAACTTTATAAGTTTAAGAAGGTTCATGAAGGCTATCTATAATAAAAATTTCAAGCCTCAGTCTCTTTTATTTTAGAAAATAGTGAATATTGAAATTTTCGTTTTGACAAAATTTAGCCCCAGTCTCCCCTATACTTTGAACTTATTTTCTGTTGGTTCCCTTGAGTGTCGTTTTATGGAAACATTTTGATTAAATTTTAAGGTAAAAAAAATATACAATTTTTCCTGCAGACGAACGTACTTTCTCAACGTAATACGTATACGAATTTATCAATTTTTCGTGAGTGAAACTATCGCCAATAAAGGAATTCTAAAAATTTCTCAGTGCAAAAATTGATTTTTAATTGCTTTTAAAAATAATCTTCATTCAGTAGTGCGTTGCATCTAACATAAGCGAAATATCACACTTAACATGATTGTACCACACAATCAATCTACTTCTTCCCTTTCATCGTTAAATGTAAACTCTGCAACATTTTTGCAAATAAAAACACATTAAGCGTGTAAATCCTCATTAATAAAAATCATTTTTCTGTGGGTGGAATATTACGGACATCAGTAGCGAAGCATAAGATCTTTCCCAATCGCGTGTTTATTAAGTTTTACGTGGGAAAAAGGGCCAGGTGAACTAGTTAAAAATTTCATGTTAGCTAAAAGTAAATGGATAATAAATGAACTTGTATTTTATTAAAAGAGAAAATGTGATATCTTAAGCAAAAAGAAAGGAATTTTTGCTGTTGGTAGGTACTACTATTTTTTTTTTAAATATCATTAGATCATTATCTCACACAAATGATACTCTCTATAGATCAATCTTTTAATTTGTGGTGAATAAATAATAAATTCTTCACGGAAATTCAATTGATTGTCTATTTAGTGCTGACCGATCAGCTTCAGAATGTCCTCAATTCTCAGAGTTCTTTTCCGGTTTTTCACCATCATTTCTCATATCTGAGGGAATACAAGAAATCTATAAACTTTCAGCTGTTACTCAGATAGGAAAGATCATTTACTAATACTGTTTAATTCCATATTTAATTCACTTTATTCCTTTTTTCTATTCATTCTGGTATAACGCATTATGTATGAGTTCAAATCATTCAACATTGATAATTCAGCAATTTATCTTATCACTAATAACACTAAATAATTACTAATTTATCGATATTATATTTACAATGCATTCAAAAGATCAATTTTCAATTATCCTAGTTTTTTTCCTGAGAAATACAAATTTTTCTCTACCAAATTACAACTCGCAGATGCAAATTAAAACGAAAAAGCATTTTATACTGGCAGTTAAATTTAAATATTGTATGTTCACTTTGATCAAAAAGGCAGTCGAAAGCCACTTCAAATCGTATTTTTTCTTATGTTTTTTTAACAGAGGTTTTTCTTTACTTTTTTTCAAGAGTTTCATTTTTCTTTGCTTTGCATTAGCAATACGACAAGGTATCGGATCAGAGATACGACAGCATGAAGAATCTTTTTGGTGCCAAATTGACGACCATCTTTTTTCACGAGTTTATCTATTCATTTCCAGAAGTATTATGGGCCTTCTGGGTCCCATTTCTACGATGAAGCATCAGACCACCTGAAAACCATATAAAAGCCACTTGGATGACTTTATAATGCTTGTGAATTAATTTCGACTGAAGTTTTGAGCTTAAATTGCACAGTATACCATTTAAATGTTTTAAAGAATCCAATCAACAGCAAAAAGCAAAATTCACAGAGCCAAACTCATACTCAAACGACTTACTCAATTTGCCTTATAGTCGATTCGCGTTTATTCACAATTTAATATCCATCTCCTAATTAGACCCATAATACCTCGGATATATCCGCGAATTGAGCATGCGCTTGCAGGGGTTCTTTTAACAATTGAGGGGTGCATTGTATGCACATAAATGAGAAAATTCTCAGATAAGTAACCGAATTAATTTTCTATAACGTAATTGATATTTACATAATATAAAATTATTAATTTAACAAGCAAACATCATGGGTAATTACTTTATTATATAAGAAATATCTATAATTTTTTATTCCACAAGAAACTCCTTCCCTTAAAATACTTTTTTACAGGCGATTTTAACTATTTTTCCCCAACATAGAGGAGGGTGGGGCAACTTCGAACAGATCAACATTTTTCTTGGCTCTTTCCTTATAAACATACACCAGAGAATTTTAGAAAAATGTTGCTCTTAAATTTACCCTCGGATAAAACGAGCATATACGAGTTTAGAGATTAATTTAGGATATTGGAAAATAACTTAGTCTTCCAAGCAAATAAAAATTACATATTTTTTATCATATATCTGTGGCAGATGAACAAATATTTTCTTCCATTCTCTGTAAGTAATTTTAGGCATTTTATGTATACATTTAAATATGTATTCAAGAGCTAAATACCTGAGTTTCTCTACAATCTGAATTAAAAGGGTATGTATTACAAAAAGACTAAAATATTTTTTGGTATGTAAGTAAATTAGTAAATTTAGAAAGTAAATTGATAAATTTGGTTAAAAAAATCAAATTTTTAAATAAATTTGGCAAGCAACACTTTCAATTTCAATAAGTAAAAAAAATTATTTTGTTAAGTACAATATGAAAATAATTTCTAATTTCTTAATTTTCCTTTTACCATTAAGATTTCACTAGCAATTTTGATCCTTTACTTGACATTTTCAATTTTTACTTATTCTTAATTTAACGAAATTCTTACCAATCTGCTGTAGCCCGCCAAAAGCACAGAAATATTTTTATCGACAAATAACCAAGATAGTAAGAAGGTAAAATATAATATTAGTAAATTGACTACATTTTTGAATGAAATCATTCATTACATTTTAACACTATTTTATTTTTTATTCACATGTAGAGCCAATAAAATTCGCTGTAGGAAGAGTTGGGGCACCTTTGAAAATGGGATTTTCCACCTATTTTTAAATAAAATTAAGCCTTATCCGTGATATAACTTAGCTGTACAAACAAATCGAAAAGCTAAATTACATTTTGATATGGCTCAGTTCCACTTAAACATAGGAGAAAAATCCAAAGTTCAAAGGTGCCCAACTTTCAAAGGTGCCCCACTTCCCCCTACTAAATAATGCTCAGGTATCAAAAACTACTCCTTACAACGAAAATTTTAATAAGTCTAACGTATTGAATTAGTCATATCTTTAAGCCCTAAAGAGTCATTTGATTGAAATTCAATTGAAATTCCATTTTCGAAAAGAAGTACTCCTGTCAGACATTCTAACCAAAAACCTCGACGATGACTACCACCTACCACCCATAAATGTGCGGTTAAAATTTGGAAAATGAAAAATGATCTGTAAAAAACTTAAATTTGGTCAGAAAAAAATTAAAAATGGTAAGTAACAGCGCTGGCACACTTCTTCAATTTAATGAAGTTCAATTGATTAAAATATTACCTCTCAGTCTTTCAAATTGAAATCTTTTATTTCTGTTAAATGCAAATAGAAATTTCAATTCTATTTTTAGTTTTAAAACCAATTTTTATTCGACAGAATTAGACAATTATACATATACAATTTCAGCTTGAAAGAGTAAAAGATAAAATTAAACAGGTGTGCCAGCGCTATAATAAATTAAATTTTGTCAATAAAATTTTAAATTTTTAACAGCAATAAATGGAAATATTCCAATAAAAATCGAATTTATAAAATTATGGCTCAGGTAAAAAATTTATGTAAAAAGATTGTTTTATGTTCTTTTTCACGTGTTCCACTCAATCGCACTTTTCGTCTATTTTTGAACATTACAACACATTCAATTCAGTTTAATACTACAATTTTGGATATGAAAGAGTAGGATAGATATATTAAAAATATTTGAGAGAGAAAGGAATGCCAATTTTGATTTTATGAAATTTTCTTAAAGGGAAAGCAATGAAAGCGTTATTATTTTAAATTTGCTAAAATTTACGCAAAAATCTTACTTCAAATTCAAACTTTTCCGACAAAATTTATTTTTTTCTGCCCATTTTACAATTTATATTTTTCTGCGTAGGATGACAATAAGTTTACAATGACTACTTTTTTAGTCTTTCATATTGATAACATTAATTGACAAGAATTCCTATAACAGTAGACTTCCTCAAATATGAACTCTTCACTGAGAAAAAAAACGGGGTTGCGATTAACTTTGTTTTACCCATAACTTTAACAGTTTTTAGGTGTAAAAATATATCAACATTTTTTAGTGTTCATTTTACACCTTTTTAAGGGCAAAATTAACATGAAAAAGCGTAACTTTAATCCCTAATACACCTAAAAAGCATAATATTTACACCGATTTCGAGATCAATACTGCAGGATAAAATAAACATTTCCGGAATGTTATTTTAACTTTTTGGATTTTTCACAGTGTTCAAACAGTGCCGCTGCAACCGTTGAATTCAAATCGTATAGTTTGAGGTTATGTGAAGAAAGTCTTGCGTGAAGTTTATATTGTAGCTATTGTTCTCTGTTTGCTCAATATTACCGTATTGTATTAACTTCCTCGACAAATTCCGTTTAATTAACAACAAATTTACAATGACAAATTCTCTATTTTTTTTAATTGTTTAGGTTAAGTGCATTTCATTATGGTATCCCATTACATTTTTTAAAATATTGCTTATATTTGAGGATTAAAAAATATCATTTTCACCCTCGTAATCGTTCATACTTGAAAAACTTTACTATATCAAAATAGGATGAAACATTTTTACATTTTTGGTAAATAAATTAGTAAATTGTGTTAGCAAAATATGAACATGATTATTAATATTAACTTCTTAATTTTCCATTTGCTAATAATTTTTCACTGCTCAACTATTTACTTACTATTGAGAATTGGGCCTTATGCCCAGCTCACAATAACTTTTGTTTGTAAACATGTTTTTAAAATTTCCTACAAGAGTGAGCGAGATGACTAGATTTAGATCTCTTTCACTCTTGCTGAAAAGTCAAAAGCATATTTACAAAACAAAAGTTATTGTGCTTTGGTTATGTATTTTAACTTCACAAATGATTTATGGACCAAAATAATATCATAGTAAGGACCACTTTCATTTCAAAATAGGAGAAAAAACTCAACCTCAAAGGTGCCCCAATTCAAAAATGCCCCATTTCCCCCTACCATTTTTGCTAAAATACTTATCAATCTTATAGACATCAAATTAAATATACAGGTCTTGTGCTTTGTGGTCCTACATTTTATCTCGCCCCAAAAATTGCAGTGTTGAAGTTGCCCCTATGCGAATATACCCCAATTTCCTCTAGTTATAAATTTTCTCACAGTTTATCTGTCTCGATTGTCTTTATTATTAACTATCAGAAAATATATAGCACAGTCCTCAAATTTTAGCAAATTACTCTAAAAAAATATATAAATTTTCTAAAATTATGCATGCATGAAATTGCTCTTACCCTTCCCAAAATTAATTTGCTTACTGACCTCGTAAGTAAATTACCAAACCTACAATTATTTAATAAAATGCCAATTAAAAAATATATTTTATTGATCTGCAGTAAATCATCATCCGAAGAGAAAATAAAATTCTTTGAAAAATATGTTTTTTGAGGGTGCTGAAAGGAAAACTACGCATTAAACGCAAAAAAGTTGTGTTTGTGTTCATTTTCTAATTACTATCTTTTACGCTTTTTTTATTGGATTTTGCCTACCACGGAAGACCAAAAGAGATGCAATTGAAGAATGTCTGCAAAACTTCGATACAGACATTCAGAAAGAAAGAGAGAGAGAGAGAGATGCTAAAAAAGTGCAATAAACATAAACAATTTTCACTTGTTGAATTTTATACCAAAATATAGAAGAGAGGAGTATGATAAGCAATTAAAAATACTTCAAATCTTTCGATTGGAAAGATATTATGAGGTATATATATCTAAACTCGGGCACGCAATGTATACACAGTCTTTCGGATAGTCTCAATGATTTATGAATAAAGTTTTCAAAATAGTTAGAGCTGTAGCATTAATATATTTTATTTTAATTCAAAGTTTATTCAGTGTTTATTGTGTAAAACTAAAACTCTTAAAGTGTTTATGTGTGATTGACTTAAAGTGCGCAAAAAGTGGATTACATAATGAAAACTTTATAACAAAAGTTAATAGAATTTTAAAAAAAAAGTCACGGAGTCTTTTTATGGAATGTTCTTTCATTAATTATTTCAAGATATTCCATGACTTTTTATGATTTACAATTTTAATAAGTTTTCCTGCATATCAATCCTAAAAATTAGCATTTTACCAATTATATGACGGAATCTATGGATTATCATGCAATTTTATGTGAAATACTAAAAAGTTTTATGAATATTATTCCCTTTCCTTTGTATAACGTAAAAAAATTATGTTCCTCACGAGACACATATATTTGAAAGTGGTGTAAAGATATTGAAGAATTTTTACATAAAATTCTGGAAGCGTCGAAGAAGTATTAAATACAAGGAAGAGATTCTCAAAAAGTATTATTCTCATATTATTAAAAGTATTATTCTCAACTCCCTAAATTTGTTTATCGTGTATTCTAGTGAAGTTTTTGTCAAATGTGTTACATTGAAATTTTTGTCTTCAACCAAATTTTCCTAAGCCATCACTTATCAATTTGTGTTGCGTAGATTTTTTAAAAGTATTTTTTTATGCTGAACGATAAATTTATGTTAAAAAAAAACCACATACATTTAAAAACAATAAAAATTCTTTTTCTACTTTGTACTGAAGGTAAAGTAAATCAGAATGAGTAATTTTCTTTCTATATTCAAGAAGTGACTCGCGAAAAGTTTAATTTCCAAAACAAAATCCTTGAATAATTTTATTTGTAATTTTTGTATTTTAATCGATTTTCGTAGAAGGCTGTATCCCGTCCGTCTCGTCCGGAGTACAAACATTTCTAAAGAGAGAGCGGAAACAGATATCGATAAGCGGTTTTCGGTAGTTTAATGTTGATAGGTGGCTCCGGCTCTAATTATCAGAATTTAAAATATTTTGGTATTTTGGAAAGTTCTCGTGGAGTACTACAACCTTTATGACACTCTAATTTCGTCCGATTTAATCCAAGGTCCGATTAGTCGAAAAATAGATTTTCGAAATTTCTTAATTTCGAAAAGGGAATTGGTAATGTAATCGTAATTGATTTATTTTTCTCTATTATCCTGTTTTATTTGCGCGTAAGTGCGACTTCTTAGCTAATTTTCCAGTTCAAAATAGTTTTCGAATTTGTGAATGAATTTATTTCGTAATAAACCCATATACATCCTAAAAAACATGCAAAAAGATAATTCACGGATTGCTCTATCTCGTGAGTTCGAGCATTCCATATAGCTGGGATGGCTTGCCATCTCTTTTTCTATTGATTAATTCAATATAAATTGATCAAGACTGAACTAACAATCTAAAGAAATTTATCATATTTTTCAACACTGTATTTATCAAACTTTGTTTTTTCAGTTGTCTTTCTAAATTTGAAGAACAATTTGTAAAGCTATATGGGAAAGCTTTCAGGATCTTCCTTATACTCTGGCTTCGAACATTTCATATTTTCCCATATCTCTTTAACCCTTTAAGGACGATTGGGTCACCGGTGACCCAAAAATGTTTTTTTTTCCTTTGGCCATTTAAAGTCTCTTGTCTTGCTTGAAAAAGTCCGAAAAAAATGCTTTCTAACCCCCAATTTTTGATCCTCTCGTCCTTAAAATGGGTTAATGAATCTGACCTACTTTTTTCAGAAAATGTGTAACTTAATACTAGCGATTAAGCCTTAGACAGGTCAGATTCATTTAAAGACTATGGGAAAAATAATAGGGGTGACCGGGGAGGTTTGGGACAGGGGTAGTGTGGGACGAGGCGATTTTTTCATTAATTATTGAAATAAATGGGATTTAATGAATGGATATCCTCAGTTTTATTGTTTCAATTCTATGAACACTTTTTTAAAAATTGACACAAAAAGTATATTTTGATGTCTCAGTTTTCGACTGTGTATTTTATATCAGCTATATATAATCAAAACTTTTTTATCTCATTAGGTAGCAGTTTAATCTGGGAACATATTTTTATAAGAGTTTCAGAGATTATACACTTTTGTTTTTTACTTTAAGGTTTTAAATACTAAAACTACACTCGGGGATGTTTGGGACACCTGAAAGGGGATGAATGAGACGTTGATTTTCAACAAGATTGTAGATGGCGTGCGAATTGTTATTGTCAAAATAGAAAGTAACTTTCAATTTCTACTGGAAATCTCTCTTTTGTGCAAACTTTACCAGTTGAGCAGTTGTCTACAGAGACAATTAAACCATCAATGCCTTGGGAATCAATAATTTCTTGTCCTGAGGATATTCGACCTCTGTCCAATCACGTTAAAAACTATTCTATCAAAAAGACTTTTCGAGCAATATCCTCTACAATTCTCACAAGTTCACCAGAAAAGGCAAGGCGAGAGTTTATTCAAATAAATACGGAAAAATAGGTAGCATGCAGTTGTCGTAAAAACAAACAGAAATCCGCCAATGTGTTCGAAACCTAAAGTTTCAAGAGAATCTATTCGCCTGAGAGATGATGATGATTCCCATATTTAGAATAAAAAAGCAAAAAAAGCTAGGATGGAAAATAAGAAGAAAATACTTTAAATTACTGATTGACAATAAATGACTCTACTGTACAAATAAGATTTATAATTAATTTATAAGTATGAAATGATTAAATATTTTTATTTTTCTGTTAGAAATATTTTTAATCTATTATTTGAAATTAATTATAATGCTTGAATAATGAAAATTATGCGAGAAAAAACGCGTCCCAAACATCCCCTTTTGCGTTCCATACAGCCCTAAGTCGGGGAGGTTTGGGACAAAGCGTCAAGTTAAATGATTTATTTTCTCCAAGAAAACTCGGCTGTTTTCTGAGTTCTATTCAGTAAAGTCAGTACCCATGAGTATCATATAGACTGCATAAAATTGTAGTAATACGCTATCGCGATTTTTTGGAATACTGTCTCAAAGTCAAAACATGAAAGTGTCCTAAACCTCCCCGGTCTTCCCTAAGTGTTGGAAACTTATAGCGCGTGCGAAGCCTGAAAACCGACCCCTACACGAGGATCAAATTTCACCAATAAATTTTATAAACTTAAACCGATATTATTTTTTATATTATTTCTTCTTATTTCTTTTTTCTTTTTACTTTTCCGGGAAAAAAAACCTAGGTTTATTACTAATCACCATCACCAATGACCCTGGTCCTGGTCTTCAAAAGAATGTTGTAATGTCTCCAATAGTTTTTATAAAATCTTAGTAAAAGTACATTGATAACGAAATATTCAAGATTAATATTACAACTTCGCCTCTTGTTTGATCTTCAAGATTGGCATCATTTTTGAATTCAAAAGAAAGCGTATTTTTTAAAAAATTCTTATAAAGACCAGCCCAGACAAAAATGCTGTTTTTTTAAGATGTAAACAAAGATAAACACTCAATGTGGTAATGAGAATATCTCGAGTATTCTACCTCATCCCATATAGCACAAAAATATTCACGACTTTCTCGTGTGGGATCTGTGTCAATTGTGGAAATTTCGTTTAGTAGATAAACTCGATTTTTTTTTCTTTTCATTCACTTTCATCTTCAATCGTCGCCCAGCAGGTTATACCATAACTGTTATGAAACAGCCTCTTGCAATTATCAGGTGATCTTCTAATGTCAGTGCCAATATCCTCGATCGTTGCACGTTTCTGCACTTTCTGCAGATCGTGGGCAAAATCAGGTGATGGTGCAAAGGCAAAAGAGATGAAATCTCTGTAACACACTTGTTTCTGGCCTGACCTCGTCACATTTGTTTATTTTGCTCTGAGACAATCGCCTTAATTGTTGTTTCGGCTACATAAATGCTAGTACGGTGTCCAATTGCTGGCTGATGGAGTTCGGGGCAGAATTTGTGCGTTGAGAAAGCGGATTTTATTTAAAATATCACCATAGTTAAATGTGCCCCAGGATGGCCTGGTATGTTGAGCTAGAAAATGGGGTTTATGCGAATTTTCCGCGAGATAGAAAGATCATAAAAAGAACTTTCCATTTCAATGCAAATGGACTGATTCAAGTCGAATACTGGAAAACACAATGGAAAACTTCCGCCTCCGTGAAAGAATCTGGGTTAGTTGTTGCTCTCGCACTGACTCAAGAAATGCCACAGATTGTTGCCCATTAGCACACTGTTCAAACACCTCCGAGTGGGAGATAATTGATTGGAAAAGGTAGATTTCTTGAAAGTAATTTCTGCAGCTTCTAAACACCATATGCTTATAGAAGATATTATGGTTGACCATGTCTATAAAAGATAATGAGTTGAGGAAGAACAATATAATTCACTCTCACACCAACTTAAAGTTCACTGATTTATAAACAGTTAAGTCGTAAATTTTTTAAACAGACAAATTTGCATATACCTTTACGTTGAGTTGTCTTAACAACTTCCTATGGGATGCTGAGTAGACTCTACAGAGATCGCATCTTATTCACCGATATTAAATTTGTGAATGGACTGCATCGATTGAATTTATATGAACTTCCTCTTGAAAATCTTAGCATAAAAATTATGTAGATCAAACCCTATGTACCTAGGGTAAGTGTGCCAAATTCCGGCCAGCTTGCAATTTCGGCCACCTTTTTTGTTCCTCGAATTTCCATGAACTTTTAGATTTTACGTACCCTAGAGATTATACAATGCAAAAGAATAACAAAAAAAATGTAGATTCGACAAACGAGATAACGTGAAAAAGATATTGAAAAAATTCCCGAAGGACAAGGAACTATGAAAATGAAGGTGGCCGAAATAGGGCACCAAAGCTATGTCTATATTTTTATTCATTTTATAATATTTTAAGAATGAGTTTAGAGTAAATAAAGACGGTAAGCTCTTTACAAGGTTCCAAGCAACACTCTTTCAGAAGAAAGAATTAAAAAAATCAATTTGAATTTAAAATATTACATTTCAAACTAAAGACTTTGACTCTTGCATGCAACTATGCCGAAATTTGGCACACTTACCCTATATCTTCATTGGTGTTTTTAATGTAGATTTTATGTTACTCTATTTTTCCTCAAAATACTACAACCTTGACGAAATTCTTCAATCATCAAATTATTGTGTGAAACTTTTCAAAGAGATAGCACAGTAAATTATATACGAAGAGACTTCTAAAAAAGAGACATAAAAATATCTATTAGTCTATAACAGTTTGAATTTAGTTCAGAGACAAATAATGAAACAAAAAAGTGTTACTCAACAAAAAATAGAATTATATTTTTGAAAAGGAAAGCCCTAAAATTCATCACGCAAAATTTTAAATTATTTGATGAAATTTTACGAAACTGCTGACCACCTTAAGGCTTCTTGAAAAATTATTTATTGCAAAATATCTCTCAAGTTTTTAATAATATGAAAATGGAAGAGATTTTCTCATCCCATATAGCATATCGAAGTGAATAAAATACCATATCATTTCACTTTACACACGCAATTTTACTATAAAATTGATTTCTTAGATGCTTTTCGTCATTTTTAAAAGCCAAAATAGAATTCCAAAGCAATTTCCAATAGTTTTTATTGCGAATCGCGGATGAGCATGAGCATCTTCCAATATTATTGCCCTCAGTATTAATTTCTCCAATGCGTGAGATCCTCAAATCATGAAATAAAAACTATGTTTGATTGGATTTACATGTGAGAAGGACAATATACCTTTTATGTATTAGAAATTTGATTAAATATAGTTAGTAACAAATTAGTGTGTTCAACGTGCTGTTAAAAACAGCCGCTATACTCTTTTTCTCATCATCAAACACTAAAAGTTACAGAGTTAATAAAACAAAACAATATTTAGATTAAGATCTTCTTTGCATGGCGCGTTACTCATTATGATATTACAGAGTAATATTCTTTAATGTACAGAGATCATTGTATTAAGCTTCTCAAAAAAGATTAAAAACCAATTTAAAAGCCGAGAAGAAACTCAAACATTATACAAAACACCAAAGAACACTAATTTAGTCAGAAGTCTCACTTAATTTTAATTTTATGGAATAATGTTCTTTGAATTTTTAATGAACAAACCTAATTTTTTACTGGTGAAAATCGATATTTTATGGGTTCGGTACACCTTTTCAAATCAGGAAAATTTCATGAAGTCAAAATTCACATCCTTTCCTTTCTTAAAAGTTTTGCATATGTCTATCCTACTCTTTTGCACTCTTCTTCTTCTTTTGAACATCACACAAAATTAAATTTAGTTAGTCCAATTTTGAGGTCGGAAAAGTAGGACAGACTTATGCAAATCTTTAGAGAAAGAAAGGGACGCGAATTTTGATTTCGTGAAATTATACTGAACTAAGAGATATGACGAATTTAATTTTTACAATCCAATGAATTATTGCTGCACATCCCGGCTGATCAGGTGTTAACAGTTGGCAAACAACTGGCTAACAACCCTGTTAACAACTCTGATTGGTTTCCTAACAAAAACATCTGACTTTTTGTTCCAAAATGTTACAGTTCAGCATTCATGGTGGTCACTAGTCGAACTAATTGCTAAATTTTGGGCTACCGCTGTTAACACTCTGTTACCAGAGTTGTTACCATTCTGTTAACACCAGTGTTACTTCTGTGTTAACAATAATTTTTGAAAATAGTTTATTTTTTAATAATAAAAATTTCTTTTTAGTAAAATTACATTTTATTTCAAATAAACATTTGAAAACAATCACAATTTAAAATATTGAATGAGGCAGGATCTGTTGCACTTTTCCTCAAGCTCTCTGGTGTTGCCTTGTCTCTTGCCTTTGGGATGATTTGTCGGAATTTCCTCCGTGGTAGACTTCCCCAAATGCGCTTCCGGCAATCTTGATTCATCCCCAGGATCATGTAAGATAGAACAAAAAAAGTTATTAGTCAAAATTTTGGTCGTGTAAGCAGAAATGCCTGAACGAAAGCTGAAGGTCCTGAAGAAAATATGCCAATAAGCTATGTGAACACATTTTAGGAATTTTGGCAGATATCTGGACACAATGACGTTCAAAAATGTATGAAAATTCCGAAGTACTAGCACTCGTGCAACTTCTGGATTTTTTTTTTTTTTGTATTTTTGGAAGAAATGCCTAGCCGGAGGTAGAAAATCGTGAATAAAGTATATCAATGAGGATTGTGAATTAGACATCTAAGTGATTCCACTCGATCTCTGACCAGCATGATGGGAAAAAATATTTAACTTCCGGATTGCGGACACTTGCATAATTTCTTGAAAATTTTCTCATTTTGGGCAGAATTTTTTGGTCGGAAGCTGAAAGTCGTGGAAAGGGTATACACACAGAAAAATGAAAAATTCTTAAACAGAAACACCCAGGAATTTAATTTCAAATCCCATCGAGTGAATGCCAATGCCGTAATTCTAAATCCTTGATCATTTAGTTTTTGTTGCAATTTGCAAATCTGTAGACATTTTTCATTTTCCAGCTAATGCTGAACTTAAGTTCCCGATCTCTTAATTTGAAAGAGCTAGGGATTCTAGCTCATTTCTTTCGCTCAGAGCTTCTAAACTTAAACGCCTCGGGGATTCACGTCCAATTTAAGTTCCCAGGATCTTATATATTCTTAAATTTAGAGTCAAAATTTTTCTGTGTGTATCAATGAAGACCATGGATGGGAAATCCAAGTGTTTTAGGTTGAGTTTTGGCGAGAAGAATGCGAAAAATATGATAAGATCAACGAGCTCGCACACTCACAGAATTACTGGAAAATTTTCTATTTTTGGACAGAAATCTCTGGCCGTAAGTGGAAAATCGGGTAAAAGATATATTAGTGGGGGCTATGGCTGATACCTAAGAGATTCTGGCTAATCTCAGGCCAGCAGGACGTGAAAAACACGTTAAAATTTGGGAGGTCGCACTTTCGCATAATTTGTGGAAATTTTTCTGTTTTTAAACAGAAATCTCTGGCCGGAGGTGGAAAATCGGGTGGTAGAAGGTATATCAGTGAGGGCTATGGGATGACAAAGGATTTTGGTCAATTTCAGGCAAGCAGTACGTGAAAAACACGTTAAATTCTGAGAGGTCGCGTAATTGCAAAATTTGTTGGAAATTTTCTATTTTTGAGCGGATATCTCTTGCCGGAAGTGGATAATCGGTATGGAAGTTTATCAATGAGAGCTACACACAGAAAAATTTTGACTCTAAATTTAAGAATATATAAGATCCTGGGAACTTAAATTGGACGTGAATCCCCAAGGCGTTTAAGTTTAGAAGCTCTGAGCAAAAGACATGGGCTAGAATCCCTAGCTCTTTCAAGTTAAAAGATCGGGAACTTAAGTTCAGCATTAAAAAATGTCTACAGATTTGCAAATTGCAACTAAAACTAAATGATCAAGGATTTAGAATTAGGGCATTGGAATTCATTGGATGGGATTTGAAATTAAATTCCTATGTGTTTCTGTTTAAGAATTTTCCATTTGTCTGTGTGTACGATATTTAAGAAATTCTGGCCGATCTTAAACCAGAAGAACGTGGAAAAGCGAAAAATCCTAGAAGCTACGAATCTAAATATGCAATTTCAGGGAATTGGGAGAGATTTTCTTGAGAAAAACAAAAAAAAAACCAAACACACTGACTTAAACTTACCTTGAGAAGAAAAGTTTTCCACTAACGCACGACAAAAGAGATTGTAAAGAATCTCAGCTAAAACTAAATTTTATACATTTTTCGCGGTGGAAAATAGCTTTTCGGAATTTTGACCCATTCGATATTTCGAGCCATTCTGGATTTTGATTTTCGAGATTTAGACTCATTTTGGCAAAATTTTCGCTTACAGCAGTTTAACTAAAACTCAAAAGTCTCAAAATTCTAAATAATAAGTAATTTTATTGGTTTCTATCACAATTTGTTGGATTATTAATTATTAAAAATTTAATCTATTTGGATTATTATTAAAAATGGCTTATAAGAAACTATACTTAGGTCTAAACTCCGTTTAGACTCGGGCTGATCCTCGAGAATATTTACCCCATAAAATTTAGCGGTAAAGCGGTAAAATTTAGCGGTTACCAACCTACTCCGGAGTGAAAACGGTGGAAAACTCCTTCTCAGGTTGTATATGCCAAACATCCACAGGATGGACAATATTTAAATTAAAACCAAGGACCTATAATTTCCTAATCCTAAACTCTCAGTGTGTGATAATTTAGTTTGATCCTTTATCTCTAAATTTTACGGTCTTTTTCTTGAGGATCACCCCAAGTTCTCTAGAGCTTAAGCCTAGTAGTCTGGAAACAGTTTTAAACCATCTCAAGACTTTGTATAAAAAAGGCAAATCTCTCATCTATGCTATCTACAAATCTATTGAAGATCTACTAGCACATAAAACCTGGGGGTGTAGGTGAAAAAACAAAAGACTACCTTGACCGTGTGCTGATGATGGGTGTAGCGTGTGATCCACAGCCACATGATCCGCACACAATGCTCGGCTGCTGATGGTAATTCTCTTTCATGGTCAGGTGCAAGAGACCGATGGAAAAAAGGTGCATTTTGCAGCACTTTGCCTACACTCTCCCCCTATATACCGCCAGATAAAATGTTTGTGACTCCACCATGAGAGATTGAATGCCCACGAAGAGATTTTTAACCAGTTCCATCGTAGCTCTCGTGGAAGAAGCACACAAAATTCTTTTTATACCATCTCTTCCCATTTACGTTACCTCTCCGCGCTCATCTAACCACAACCAAAATCCCAAGTGAATGATGTGATAAGTAAACAATTTGCGTGGAATTGGTTTTAAGGACCGTGCAAGACAAATTTTTGTAATTATTTGTGGGATTCTTGCAATTACCAAAAATAAAAAAATTCGCGAACTCCACCAGGGAAAAGTCGTGGGAGTTTTGCGAAAGCCAATAAAACGGAGATAGTCATCACAAGTTGCATAACTGTTAGTAAGTAATCTTAAGATCATCAGAGTGTCAGGAAAGAAAAATTATATGTGCAAATATCGTTTGAAGAATATGAGGGAATTGCGACAAAAAAAAACCAACATTGTTCGTGTTGAGAAAAAGCCATTAATGGCATATATATAAAATACTGTCAGAAGTTATTACTATGAGTGCTTTGGTGTTCTTACCATCACCAGTTTCATCATCAGAGGAAAGAAAAAGACTGTTACACTCAATAAGTGAATTTACGATGTCCAGAGATCTTGTGGATGATGTGTTGGAATAAATGAAAAGAAAGGCGATTAAG
This sequence comes from Phlebotomus papatasi, assembly GCF_024763615.1. Taxonomy (NCBI): domain Eukaryota; kingdom Metazoa; phylum Arthropoda; class Insecta; order Diptera; family Psychodidae; genus Phlebotomus; species Phlebotomus papatasi. Next base: position 78,732,213 of record NC_077223.1, read on the forward strand.
ATCGAACTCATTAGATTTTTCATGCAGCTTTGAGCACTGGAATCTGAATGGTAGAGACCACTTTAGACCCATTCAAATACATTTTGTTGCTCACATCACAGAAAGTTCAGTTCAGAGATTTACAAATTCTAGTTCAATGAAAATAAAAGAGTTTCGACAATCGTCTCTATAGTAATCAACTCACAGCAGTGATTTGCTGAATTCTTCAATCTTCGCGAAGATCATACGTCTCCGGAATGGAAAATGATCATGCTCGCTTTTTTTTGTAGAGCCCGCACCTTTCGCCACAAATTGATTTATTATTCCGTGTGCAATTGTGACCTGTGTTTGAGATCATTGGGTGACGCATGTTGTTTTAGTGTTTCCGGAAATTTTGTAGAAAAAAAAATAATTGTGACATAGGCTCAGAAATATTATCACAAAATGTCCCACATTTTGTTACAAGAGCAATCACGTACAATGCCGCATGAAGATTCCCCCCAAAAGAAGTGAGAGCAAAGAACCCACTCGAGCGATTAAATACACCCAAAACAAGACACGTTTGCCAGAAAATCCATCGGGATTCTTGACCCGTTACAAACGACGCGATCGTGCTACTTTTTATTTTGGGTAGTCTGGTACATCTTGCGATTCACTGATCGTTCTAAAATTTTTGCTGTTTCATTGCAGGTAACTGCGCCATGAAGGTCATAATTGTTGGTATATTCTTCGCAATATTGGCGGGAATTTTGGCTGAAGCACGAGCTGTCGATGGAAACACTACAGATGTGGCAGTACCTAATGCCAGGGAAGACTCCAACATTACACTGAGAAACATTCACATAAATCTTCAGCCAATTGAGAGATTTCTGAATTGGATCTTCGAGGAAAAGATTGTCTCAGAAGTTGGTCAGTGAATTTGCTTAGTTCTACAGATTGAGGTTGTAAAATAGATTTTATTGACTGATACATGCTCACGATCATTGCCCCTATGATCGAAATTTATCATCACACAATCAACTAAATGTGCGATCGCATGTGAATAGTGTGTGGTTCTCAGACTGTGCTTAATATACCTATTGTTTAACACTAAAAGTGATGTGAAGTCTGCGATAAGTCCATATCAATTTGTTTTCTATCTAATAAGTGAAGAATCTTGTGGGTGGAATATTGAAGTATTTGTTTTTAAAATTTCTAACATAATATGGTTTGTTGGGATAATTAAAAAAAAAAAGAAAACTAAACATTAGCTCTAACGGATAATTTTATTCTAAAATCTGCTTGTGTATGTAGTTTGAAGAAGTGATCAAAATAGGAAGCTTTTCTCTAAAATGTATGTTTTAGTTCCCATATAAATATTAATATTGATTAATGGTTAATTATTGCTCGAAAGCAACATGTAATTAGTGCGTTCACAGCTGAAGTTTATAGTTCTCCAAAAGTGTCTCTTCTAAAAGGTAAAAGACTTGAACAAAGTATCGTTTGTGTTCGAAAAATTCGAGATTTCGAACTGGATTTTAAATTTTCAAAGTAGATTTTTGCACGAGGTTTTGAAGACATTATGAAAGGAATTATAATGCGGCAGGAAGATTATGAACGTCGTAATTTTGTTTTTCTTTTCCCACAGTAAAGGGAAGACTGACGTTGACACTCAAGACACTAAATTGAAATTCCAACTGAAAATATTGCTGTATAATCTTTCAAATTCGAACGCTTGGGGGATATTTTTGACATTTCCTCAACTCCCAAATTCGAGCGATATTTTCAAAACTAACGGATTTTTTTTAAGTCAGATTAAATTGTATTTTGAAGCAAATGCCCATAATGTATGTAAATATTCAGGAAGCAGCACAGAAATATGATTTTCAATCACCCACAATACGAATTTTTTAACATAACTCCACAATTTATATTTTGAATTCAACCGTGTCGTGTGCGTCGTTCGAATTTAAGAGTTTCAGATTTGAGAGACTCTACTGTACATCCACCAAGAGGACGAATCGAGAAAAAAATTGCCTTTTCATGCTCTTCATTGACTTTTGAAATCAATTTTCGAATGTGTTTTCTTTTCGAAAAACACCGGCTATGAGTAACCGGAATTCAATTTTTCGAAGAATAGAATAGTCAAATTTTAACATAATTTTAACATAGGGGGAGATATTAGGGTGAAAATGTGTACACCACTTCCAGACACTTCCACAATTTGTATGGAAGAGCCCTTTACACTTCCAGCATTTTGGAAGACTCCCCAAAAATGCTGCAATACTTCCAGCACTTCTTGCACTCCCATGCACTTCTCATTACTTAGGAATTATTAATTTATTTAAGATAAGATAAGATTTTGCCAGGGGTCAGTTCTCCATTTTCGGATATTCCGATGCATCCAGGCCACCAATTGGGCCCCTTATGCTTCCCCACTCCTATTCTATCTTATCCCCCGTTACGGGTAGCCGCTCTATATCACAGCTCTGTGAGCAGTCAGTGCCGTTACTATATCACAGCATCCCTTCTCGGTGTGTGTCTGGGATCAGTGACAGCGAATATTTGTATCGACTGAAGTACCGCTTTCATGTCGAAACTCGTTCTCGTACCAGCCTCTATTGTTTAGGCGGTTCACTTTTTTGCCAATATGCACCATTGGCATTACTATTCATTCATTCACTGGACGAATTCAAAGCCGATATGGCATGAGAAATCTTTTTCTGCTGCTGCTCAGCTTTGAACCCCAGACCTCGCAGTCATAGAGCTACTACTCTATCCACTGACCCACTCGAGGCCATTAATTTATTTAATAACTATGAAAATTTTGAGAAGCCTTTACCATGGTGTACGAAAAGAATTCTTTTTAGGGTTTTTTTAAGAGACCATCGAAGCTACTTTTGGAAAAGACACTCTCTAAAAAAATGTATTGTCGTTCCTAATTTATTGAAACTGTTGTGGAAAGTCTGTAAGAAACCAAAAGTACGAGTGCAACAACTAATCTAGCACTTCAGCAGTACATTATCGGCCAAAAGTTTCTTGACAATATCATATTGCCACAGAAAGAATTGTTTTCCAAAAGTTGATCACCTTTTATCGGTTAGAATTTTCATGTCACATGTGGAAAAGTTACTTTGGTTACTCTGAAAAATAGATCATCCAACAGAACAGTGTGGTCAGATCAGTGAGATGTTTTTTAAGCTTACTCTCAAAACTCCATGATCCAACACGCTCTTACTTAATTGCCGTTAATCCGAAAGACTTCATATCCGTTTAACCACAGCACAGGATCTGGCAAATCCTGTACTCCGGAATTGGATAGAGATGTCTTTGGGTTAAAAGGTCACCAAACAAAAAGTACCATAGTAACCAGTAATACAGTTCATACAGTTCCAAAAGTTCCCCTTATTCCTTTCAGTGAAAAGATGTGGCACCGATGTATCGAGCTTTTAAGCACATCCAAGCTTTTCTAAATAGCGAAATATGATCGAATTATTGTTTTCCAAAATCTTAATAATCTCTTCAATTATTATCCATAAATTTTCTTCCACTCGAATACTCACAATATTACCATCAATGTTAGAGACCGTTTAAAATAAAGTTGATCCTTTCAATAATAAATCTTATATCTTAATTTTCCAAGCCACTAATTCATTTAAGTACGATCTAGACGATCTAAATAAATCCCCAAAATACTTTTTACGGAAGTCCATCACTTACTTCCAAAATTCGACAAACATTAAATAGCACAAAGACACCTTTTCGTTCCTTACGTATTTTGTAAGAGTTCTTCAAAGGACATATCGATTTATTTGAAGGATACTAGCATTAGACGGATGTAAGAAAATTTATTCATACCAGTAAAAGCAAAAAAGTAAACATGAATTGTGGAGGTAACCTACGGGATACTCCTTAACGACATTCCTTAAGTCCTACGAACTTATGCAAATCATACAAGACATACACATTTACGTTAAATTAGAAAAAATTATATATCAAATTGATTTAAAGTCAACTACAATAGCTATATCATTATTAGCGAGGAATTACACGTATTTGAAACTCCTGTCAAAATTAAAGAAAATTATGTTGTAATGGCAAAGACAAAATTTTCATAATAATGAATATTAGGAATAAATTTATAACCTTTAACTGAAAATTAAATAAATTATAAATTAAGATACTAAATTTTAAGGTTATTTACTCCATTTCATTATCATAACCGAACTTTTCAACAAACTTTTTCGAATTATTATGCCGCCCGAATTTAAAATCTGAGCTAAAAGTAGCGTATAGTCTGCAAAATTCCGAATGCAAAGCTTCCAAGCATTTCATTTTCAGCTGTACACCACTTCCGACACTAATATCTCCCCCTTGCATAATAATGCCAATCAGAATTAGGAAAAATACGTTTTTCTGTGTAACTTCTACCAGCCTTAAGATCAAAAATATTACCGAAAAGATATCGAATTTGAGTTGTTACCTCTGCTATCACTTTTTAAGTTAATATTCATCAGAAACTTTGTATTCAAAAAATTTTACAATTTTTGGGACATATTTTCAAAATAGTCTGGGTGGATATTTTATCCCTCTCTTCATTGTTTCTAATCAAGGATTCAAGAAATCTGTACTAGTCAAACCGGTGCTGAATCGATAATGGATCTTTATTTAAAGTCGTATCACTGTATTTTATATTAAAAATGATTTTTGTTCAAAAAATAGGAATTTTCTAGAAAACTTAAAAAAAAACAGTTTCACAGTAGAAATAGAATAAAAAAATGTTTTTAAACATCAATATGAAGCTCTATAAAGAATTTTGAGAAAAAAATATTTCACCATAATTCCTTGAATATTCTTTAAAAATAAAATTGAATAATTATTAAAAATTATTGTATAAATAAGGTAAGGTAGTTTATGAGACTTGAAATTTAAAGAAAAATCTCACCTAATATACTCCAGTTTGATTAAAAAAAACTGCGAAAGTTGTGAAGGCAAAAGTATAATGTTATAAAAATAAGTAAAGTTTAATATGATCAACGTAATTTTACAGAGGGACGGTTAATGAGACAGAGGACAAATGACCTATTAATTGCTGAAAAAGCAATAAAATCAATTGCTATTTAGGATATTTAGACCTTCAGGGGCTAAACCTGTCTGAAGACCGTTTTAATTGCTATAGCTCAAAATCACTGCTGATAATTATTTTGTTTGATCCCCTAAGACTTTTTTATATTTCCCTGTTCACATTCAAAACCGATTTAAGCCATTTATTTAACCTATATCACTTCAAAATTTGTAGAAAATAGCTTAAAAGAAATGTAATTGAATTACAAATAAAAATTATTTATCGGTCCGTTGCCAGTTAAATTTCAAATGAAACATACATAATCGCATTCGGTTGGGAAACTCTGTAGAAGCCTTTGAAATCTCTTATTTCGAAAACCATTATTAGACATGATTTAAAGGACTAAAACGGTTTATATCGTATATGGCCGAAATGTTTGCCCTGACTCTAAAATATAACTACAAATGAAACGAAACATCTTATGCATTTTCAAGCAGTTCAAAAACAATCGGTTTGGTGAATAAATGAGGGAATAATAAATATCACGATAATGGTCGTTGGGTTGACTTATGGGAGGTCCACCCAAGAGGCCAGGACGCTGTCTCTAACCGCTTGACTTTAAGGTTTAATGGCAGACAAACAGAAAAACAACGTGGCATCTCAGAAATCGTCTGAAACGTCTGAAACGCAAAGATATGTTATGTTGATGAAGATGGTCCTCGAAGAGGGATGTAAAGTGGAAATATTGAAAAAATCTGGGCTATATAAATATACTATTCTCTCTGTTTTTCCGGGGAAGTTTAAGAAATGAAAACACTACAATTTATCAAAAATCTTTCCTTCATTCAAAGTTATTATCCACAATATTACTTCCAAGTAAATGAAACAGAGAAAAAGTTGCAATCAATCTATAGAAAATACATGTAGGTATTTATATATTGTAGTCTTGAAATTTCTAACTAACTAAAAGAGGTTTATCATCACACACTAGTAAACAAAACATGCTTTCATGGACGCTTTGAAACTCGATTATGCCATGTCTTGCACAGACGATTTTCACAAGAAAAGCCAATACTTTCCGTCCAAGAGAGTAGGTAGGTTGGATTTTTTTTCTCCTAAATGTATTTTAATAATTATACAATCAAGAGATGATCTGAATCGTTATAAAGTTGCAATCAATGTAATAAATATTTAATAAATTTGTATTTGATCCACATAATTCACATAAATATTCCAAGATGGCATTAGTTCTAATATTCACTAAAATATTGTTGTTCCTTATTGATTTCACTTATTTTTTGTGATCTTCATCAAAAGTAAAAATGAAAATTATATTACTTTTTAAATGAATTGTTAATAATTGATCGTTTATTTTTTTCATTTAACATTTTAATAAAATATAAATTAGAACTGAAAAGACAAATATTAATATTATATCAGCCATAAAAAAACTACTTAAAAGTAAAATACGGAAAGTAACTATAAGAATACTATAAATAATTTCAAGAAATAAATAATGCAGATTTGGAAAATTCCAATAGTGCATAAAATAATCTATTTTATAAAAAAAGATTAATTATTGATTTCTACGCTGCAAAAAGCAATAAAAGAGCTATAAATTAATTGGAATAATATTGGCCAAGAAGTATTCACGTTAGTCAAGCATTACTTCACACTCTATAGGATTGAAAATGAAGAGAGTGGAACATTCTTTTTCGGTATGGTACATCTATCATACTTTGTCTGCATTTTCATTGAGCTTCGCCGCTGTACATTATACTTTTTCCTCAAGATTGCAGTTATTATTCTTGATCACGCTGTAAGAAAAGTACAATTTGTGACGTAAGAACGGAAATAGCATTTCATGAAGAATTTGCATACGCGTGAATGAGCGCCAATAGAACATTAACTGGTTTGAGATTGTGTGAAAGAGGGGCTGCTTACTTCTACTGTTTAAAATACGTTTTTGGGGATATTCTTCTAGAACCTCATACGGAAGGATAAATATTTAATATGTTTTAGAGTACTGCGAAATTACAATTTAGAAAATAAAATATATCCTACAGAGTCTACAATTTGGATCGAGCAAATAACATTATCAAATTTATTAACAATTAACAAACGAAAACAATAATTACACCTTGTGTGTCAATGGATCTTGAAAGTAAAATTAAAAATTAAACACTATTTCGTTATCACTATGACGACGTGTATTTAATAAATCTTTATTATATTATATAATCTACAAGATTAATTTAACTCTTCAAGAACCTACACACAGAAAAATTTTGACTCTAAATTTAAGAATATATAAGATCCTGGGAACTTAAATTGGACGTGAATCCCCGAGGCGTTTAAGTTTAGAAGCTCTGAGCGAAAGAAATGAGCTAGAATCCCTAGCTCTTTCAAGTTAAGAGATCGGGAACTTAAGTTCAACATTAGCTGGAAAATGAAAAATGTCTACAGATTTGCAAATTGCAACTAAAACTAAATGATCAAGGATTTAGAATTAGGGCATTGGCATTCATTCGATGGGATTTGAAATTAAATTCCTGGGTGTTTCTGTTTAAGAATTTTTCATTTTTCTGTGTGTATGGATCTCCAGTGACCCAGAAAAATTTTTATAAACCAAAATAAGTTCCTATAACCTCGAAAAATTGTTTTTTTACCTAAACAACTGGTGATCAACTGGTCCTTAACGAGTTAATAGATTAGTTTAGTAAACTATTTCCTTCTAAATATGCCTAAGAATCATACTCGAGTAGTTGGCGATCCATACTAAAATATCACGGAATTCTGAAATCAAACCGTTACTGTCCAAAATTTTAGTACCTGTGAAATGTGTTAACCCAATAAAAAAAAGTCATAAAAATAATGAAATTGCTATTTTCATTGCTCTAACTCTGAGAAATTAGCATTAACAACAGGTGATGTATACATATTTATACATCACATATTCACTTAATTTTTTTTGTTTTGAAAAGAAAGAATGTCATATCGATATTAATTTTGCAAATTAATATCAATATAATAATAGCCATTGCAATAGAAGCAAATTATCCCTCATAATTATTTTAATAATAGGTTGATTAAAGGGGATTTTGGGCTCATTTGAAGAGTCTTTTATTCTTGAACATTATGGGACTATTCAACAAATTCTAAACGGTTTCTAGATGGTTAGATATGGGTAATGTGTGAATAATTTAATTTGTATCATTGAGTAGGGTAAAACGGGGTAATTTGGAAACATTTACAATTTGGAACATTAGAGATTTCCTCACTGTTTTAGTGATTCAAAAAGAAAAAATCTGTTCCTGTTCTTCTTAAACGTCATTTTCTTCTATTTTGCGGTCTTTGTTTTCTATTTGCTCATCTGAAACAGTGAGAAAATCTCAAGTGTCCCAAATTATAAATGGTTCCAAATTACCTCATTTTACCCTACCAATAGATTTTGTGGTAATTTATGAAGCGTTTAAAACTGATGATACACACTGATAGGAGAATATCTGAATTGAAAAACTTTGCAAGGTACTCGATCTCCTACGTACAATCCTATCTTCCATGCGGATTTCCGCGGGGTGCGAATTTTTACGCGGATTTTCGTTGGACGCGAATTTCCTCGCGGATTTTCACGGACCGAGGAATTTTTCACAGATTTTAGCGGATTTTTTCGAGACAACTAACTTTAACGATTTTCGATTTTCGATTTTTATGCATTTCTCATCCTATTTTCCTCATTAATAACGATAATAAGTTTCATACAGTTTAAAAATTATTAAGCGAAAATTGCATTATTTAAATATCGTTCGAGTTTGCCACAATCCAAATTTGCAATGAAGGAATCGCACCTCTATAAGCTGATCTAGAGGCTTTTCACTAACTTTCTATTCTTGTAATAACAGAAATTGCCTTATGAATTATTTGAAGAAAATGTGCTGCTTTAATGTCAGGTTTAAGTCCTATATTGAAATAAGCTATTTAAGCTATTTTAGTTAAAATATCGTTCTACAATATTTTTTCATAAAAATTAAAGTATATACGGAAGGGTGGGGCAGTTTCATGTAGTTGAAGGTACTTTTAAACTTATTTGACAAAAAAAAGACTAAGAATATTCGAGCTAACAATTTGCAAGCTCGTTTCTCTTAGTGGCTATTTTAAAATAAAGCATATTTTAAATATATTCATTTATTATCGCAAATTTTACTATTTTCAAGAATCATTCATGTCTGAAATTGTCCTACTATCTCCTCTACACCTTAAAAGCTAATTTAAATTCATATAAACAGTTCCATTGCATAATCTTTTACCTAAATATCAATAATTTTTTGAAAGACGTTTGAATTTGAAAAATCAAAATTATAAACCTTAGATGACCTACGTCTTATGTAAACATAAGGCTTGATAGAAAATTGATTGAAATGTAGTTTAAATATTATTTCAATTTATAATGTTGTAGAGCTTCTGATATTGAAGTTCATATAATTTCAAATAGACAAATTTTAAAGAAATTTTGACTTAAAATGGAAAGAATAAAATCAATCAGTCATTTTTGTACACTTAAAATTCAGTAGTCTTGGGGAAAGTACTGTCTCTTGGAACAGTTAATTAAAAAATAATTTTCTATACAGTCGCCTCTCGACTAGTTTTCAGATTAAAATAAAATGGTTCTAAATGAACTTAGAATAAAAGCAATTGTTGATACAAGGCGAGTATGAATGCATATTTAGTAAAAATTTTCACTATTTTAGAGGAAATCTCATTACATTTATTATACACATTTTAATTATTCTTTCATAGAATTTTATAGGTTATAGGGCACGAAATACGTTAAGAGGGTTAAATGGTACAGCACTCGTTTTATGGTCGAAGTATCACAGATTCGAATCCATTTTTCGTCACTAGAACTTTTCTTCACTGTTTTCCTATTTTCTGCACTGCATTAATTAATCTCTACTAGATTTTTTTTAAATGCATGTTTATAAATTTTAGTTTTTGAAACGTTTAGCTCTCGTAGTATTAATTAGTATTTTATTATTGCTCCTGAGAATATGAAACTATTATGCCCAACGCACCTTTTGTTTACTCTACAAAAATGAAATATTTCGTAAAATTGTTCGTAAGTGTTTGTAATTTTCCACAAATATTGTTCATGATATGCTCACTGCTCACTTAATGAGCATTTTTTGTTATTTTACAAAGGTTATATCGTCAGTTAAATCAGAATTTGTCGTAACTTCAATTTTGCGATTTTAAGATATATACATATTTAGAATCGACGTAATTTTGTTTATTAAACGCAGATGAGAAAAATAAACTTTTATAAGCCCAATAAAAATAATTTTAAACAAAAATTATCGTAAGTGCCCTTTATTAATAAAAATTTATCAGAATTTGTCGTAACTTCCATTTTTGGGGAAGTTACGACAAAATTTCATACAAAATTTTCTCTAATCAGCATTTGCCGAACTTCTTTTGCTGGTTTGCGCGGCTAGTTATTTGCAGCAAAAATGTAATACTTCTCATTAAAACGTTCACAAACACGTGACAGTGCGAATAATGGCACATTAAATCATTTTAATTCAATATTTGTGAGAAAAATGTAAGAAAAAATCCCTGCCCATCTGTCATTAATTCAAAACAAAACAAGCGACACAGCGCACAAAATTTATTCAATAAAAGCTTTTAGGGGCAGGGATAAGAGTTTAATTGATTAATTTAGTCAAATAAAGGCGCTTGTTATCACTAGAGTAATTGAAATTGATATTATGCATTTTTGAAAATTGTCGTAACTTCCAAGATCTCCATACATTGGAAGTTACGGCTTTATAAACGGTGGAAGTTACGATAAAATCTTATTGTGTTTCATCGAACATATATCTCAATATCTGAACACTTAAATAATTTTATAAAGATTTTCTCGAGTTAACCCTCTAACGGTGTTTTCTTTAATATGCGAAAAAAAGTTCTAAAACAATGTTTTCTAGGATAATTTTGATCAAATAAAGTCGAAAAAACCATCCATTCTTCATTATCTCTTTTAGTTTAGGCGCTAGGTGAAAAAATATAAAAATTTTTTGGAACTCTTTTTGCTTCTAAAATTCACATTTTTAGTTTTTTTCAAATTTTTTAAATAAAATATACAAAGTAGAATGACATATCTTTCAGTAAAAAGTAAATTTATTTTAGTCAGATAATTTTAAATCGGTATTTTTATGGAAATTGGAAATGAGTTTTTTTGCACAAATATTTTTTGTTGTTTTTTCTCTGACCTGTCACACAAAACTGGGAATAGCAACAAAACGAAGAGTCAAAATGAGTTGAAACTTTCAAGAGATGTTTGTAAGACTATTACCGAGGACACTATAGCACTTTTAAATAAATAAAACCTATATTGTCGCTGTAAATGTGATTTTTGTGAAGACCGCCTGGAGGCGATCTTACCCGTTGAAGGGTTAACTTACAGTTTATTAGTATCATTTTTATTATTTTGACTCAAAAGTATCGCATTCGGGGCTCATTTTTAAGAAAAATAATGCAGAACTGAAAATTTCGTCTCCTGAAAAGTTGTAAAAAGTTACGACAAATGCTGATTTAACTGACGAATATTCGTAAATGTATGTTTGAAAAAAAAATGCTCATCAAGTGATGATAAAATTTGTGAAAAGGTACAAACTTTTACGAAATTTATAATGGGTTATACGATTTATGAGCATTTCGTAAGTCATCAGTAGTAATTCAAAAACATTTAAGGGGAGGTGGGGTTACTTTAGGCTGTGGGGCTACATTGATATATGATTTTTTTGCCTATTTCTAAATGAATCTGGTTCTTACAATTATTTTATTTAGATCCACATTTGGGGTATCCAAATTACATAATGTTAAAACCCAATTTAATCCCACAGCTCAAAGTTGCCCCACCTCCCTCTACGAACATTTTTACAAAATATTTGTTTTCTGTGTATCTTTTTTTTTATTAAATTTTTATTTTCCTTCTCTTTTACAGGGGAACAGAGTCCGCGAACGTTTGCGCGAATACGATGGATGGGGAAGATGTTTAATTTGGTAATGTTCTTATTGGGCATGCTGATAACAATGTCGGCTGGAGGAATAATGATGGGAATGTGGAGTGTCAAGCTCGGGATGGGTGTTATGCTGCTGAATATGGCTGTGCTGTTGATAAGGCTACTTCTTTCGGGTGGCAATGGAAACAACGGTGGCGGAGGTTTCACTGCAGGTTTCAACGGCGGCGGCGGAGGGCTCAATGGAGGAGGTTTCATCAATGGAGGAGGTGGAGGAAACGGAGGTTTTTTCAATGGAGGTGGTGGAAATGGATTTAACGGCAATGGGAATGGCGGTGGCATGATGATGCTTCCACAGGGAAGGGTAAACTTCCAAATCTTCTCATCTCAGTCTCCAGTGATAGCAACCATGCCGACAATGCTTATGGGCAATCTTAATGGAAATGGATTGGGTGTAGGTACCATGGGAAATTTAAATGGTATGGGAAATTTGAATAATCTGGGAGGTTTGAATGCCATGACAGGGTCGATGATTCCAATATTTGCTGCAAGATTACCAGTTACAACGTTACAAACGGGAACAGCAAATGGAGTCAACAATGACCGTGTAGAATTCCTAGGAAATCTTGTTGGAGTTGCACCACTTAATCAAAATTTGGCCAACATCCTAAATCAGGTCAACAGAAAGAAGAAGTAAATTTTATGTGTATAATTTTGAGTCTGTACGCTGCTAATCATATGGTTTGATTATCATCAATTTGCTACCAAAGGTTCTTGTAATTATAAATTTTTTGTATGAAAATATTTATTGCAACTATTATTGTAGTTTGAATTACAACCCACAGCTTTTCGCTCCGTCAGCACTTTTGTGCTCAACAAACATTGCCAACATTGAGGCGTTTATGATCGTGTCAATGAATGATCAACTTTCATTGCTCTATCTCATAGTACATTCTCTATTCTACAACTATTGTGATATATCCTGTTAGATAATTCACACTTAGTAATTTACAAAATTGTTATATAATTATACAGCACTTAATTGACATCTCAATTACCCCTTGGAAATGCTGTAACTTTTTGTGATCTTAATATTTTAGTGATATCAAGCTGTATCAACAAACATCTGATAAACAAAGAATAGGGAAATTTTACATAATAAAGAAATCCTTTATTAAAAAAAAATAATTTTTATGTTTCATTAATTATTTTTCTTGATGTACGAATTAATTTTACAGTAAGATTGTTCAAAAGAAACAATTGGCCAAATACTTGTCATAGAGTTCGAACAACAAATTAGGAAAGCAAAATATTTGATTAGTGAGATAGAAGATGATCGATTTCCGAAAGCGTCAGTTTTCTCAAGTTCTTGCACAATAAATTTTTTGTCGGTTCTTGTTATGACAGTATGGTGATTTTAGAACACAGATAGGATTGGGTCAACGACGAAGGAGTCGTTGATTGGGTCAAATTGTTGAGACAGGAACCCACACAAAGAAAGGCCGATAACGCAGAAGCAACAACAAAGTGCTAAAAAATATGTTCATTTTTCATTGGAATAGCACCATTACAGCACTATTCCAATGAAGCCTTCTCTTCTAGTGTTATGCCAATGGAAAACGAACATGTTTTTTTTTCAGTACCTTACTATTCTATTCTAAAGTGCTTCTACCTAATCGACTTTTCTTTGTGTTAGTTCATGTCACAACCGTTTGGTGTTTTTAGAACACAGCGAATAATGGGGAAAACAGTTGAAACAGAAACCAACTCAAAGAAAAGTCGATAATACAGAGGAGTTTAAGAGCAATAAAGTGCTTAAAAAATGCTCAAGAGAAAGATTTAATACGACCATAAGGGTTCAAATACAATAAAAACGAATTTTGGAAAAATATGCAAATTTCACATCAATGTTCATATTCTCGATAACATTTACTATCTAAAAAATGTTTTTACAAGTAATAAAAAGAGCCAAAAATACAAAAATCAAACAAAATGCTCACTTTTCTAGAATAATTTATATAATATGAGAAATAATGACAAGTAAAAATGGGGTATACATTGCGATTTTTATTAGATATTACATAGGCTTCAGACGCCGAGACCTACAGTGGTGGCCAAAATAATAGGACCACTTTGTAAAGCTTATTTTTGTTTTAATTTTTATATCTTTTCTCAACTTGTTGCCAAAACTTTGATGTAGAAATCTTCAAATTATTAACATAGTAGAATAAAAGTTGTTTTGTCCGCTGGAGGTCTCTATATTGCGCAGGATACATAAACACTGTAATTCAATTCAGATAATAAAATAGAAAAATTGTCATTTATAGTTTCTAAATATAGCTTTAGTTCCATTTATTCGATTTATAGGTCACATTCATTTATTTAAATGAAAGCGGTCCTATTACGTTGTTAAAACAGAACTTCACTATTGAGATATTCTGTGAAAAATAGAGACCTCTTGCGGCCAAAACAATATGTATTCGACGTAAGGTAATTATTTGAACATTTGCACATCAAAATTATTTGAACAAATTGGAATAAAAAAAATACAAAAGAAAAAATAATGGTTTCTGCAGAGGTGATCCTATTTTTTGGCCACCACTGTATATGAATTCATGGATACTACCAGGGCTCCTTGTCCACTGAAGAAATGATCGACATATAAGCCCAAGTAATCTAGACATAAAAATCAGTTTTTACAACTGCCCCATGTTTACTTCTGCCCAACTATCTTCTACTTCAAATTCTGTAAATATTATCATTTGAAAGAAGATCCTGCATGAGACACGGTGGATTATTCTTTGATTATTATAAATAAATTTAAATAAATTTGATCACTAATGGGGTTATTTTAATAAAGTTCTATACTAATGAGTATATACTAAGCTCTACATAAAATTTCAAGATAATTTCCTGATGAGTTTTCGAAATATTGCCTTAAAGTCAAAACACGAGAAAAAGTATCTCAAGCATGCAGGCTCTACTTTAATAAAAATAAATATATAAAATAATCTTAATAAAATAATAAACTAAAATAATCTTAATTATTCATCTTAATGCTAGGATTTTAGAATATAAGAAACTTTTCAAATTCATTACAAAAATACAAAAATAAGTAGAATCACATTTTTCCGGAAAATATGCTAGTTCTATTTTACCCCTGTTCTGGTTTATATGGTTTTAGATTAGAGCAGAATGCTTTTGAGAACATACAATGGTAAGTAAGTAAAAATTTTGTCTTTTATGTAAATATCCAGGATCGAAATACCCCTTTGCAAGTCCCTGGAAAGCTGACTATTATGGAGCTATTTGAAACCAAGTTATAAATCGATCTCGGACTTAGCTCACAATGTTCTGAGGGAAAATGTATTTAAATATAAATCTCGAATATTTATCCCTCCATACAGTACTCGATCTCATAATACGAAAGAACTTCTCACTTTTTAGATATTTCGTGTAATGGTCGCAGAGTGCAAAATGGAATTATGAGAAGGTGGCTACAACTCCGTGTAGTCTACTTTCTTGGGGCTTACCACTATAAGTCATAAAAAATTAAATATTTAGTATTAAGTATTTTAAATAACTCAAAAAACTGCAGATGAATAAACACGTTAATCTATTGGAGTCGTAATGAAATATGTAATATGGTGAAAATATTGAGTATATATTTAATTGGTTTGTGAAGTTGAGTATCGAATTCATGGCGTGTCTATAAAATTTGAAAATAATTGTTGAGGCACTTTCGCTTGACCCTTTGATTTGTGCCTAACACTACAATTAGAGAATACACTAAATTGTCTTTTATTCAAGAAGATATTCGGGACAGATTGCAGAAATTCACAAACTCAGAATTGATAGACACGAATCTTCCATACTATAGCCAGAAACTATACTGGAAAAATTTTATTATGCGACTGCAAAGAGCCAAAGCTCTCCGGATAACAATTCGAAAGTCTTCTTGTGAAAAATAGTGACATTAACATTAATTTTATTGTATTTTGATATTTTACAACTTTACGGATTGCTTTTCAACAATAGCCATACTACACATGTTTTTATTAGTATGCAAAAGTGTGAGATATTTCCAATTTAATTGGAAATATCTATAAATGTTATAAAAAATTTATAATAAATTACATAAAATTCTTTAATTAATTATTTTCTTGGAATGTCATTTTGATATGAAATCTACCTTTGAATGGAAAGATACAAGGAATTCAAAATCTAATTTCGTAAATTATAAAGCGTTTCTTATTTTGGCGTAAGGGCGTAAGGGATTACGTGGGTCACGAAGACTGAAAAATTCTCATATTTTTACTGATTTTTTTCTCAGAATAATAAAAAGAAATAATTAATTCAAGCTCCTAAGTACAACATTAAAGATGAATTTTCTGAAATTTTCATTTAAAAATTAAGAAAAAAATCTGCCATTGGAACCTAATGTTTAGAAATATTTTTGAAAAAAAATATTCAGTGGACAAGATTACTCAAAGTAGGTTCATAAAATCAAAAAACTAAATATTTTCTGTTAGCAGAAGAGGTAAACTAGTACTTGAACGAAGGATTATTTTGGTTTCCCTGATCTCAACTTATTTCTAAGACGAAACGTATAGTTTAAAAACCGAATTTGATTTTTTTTTTCAAAAATTTCTTCATTCAAATTCAAGTGTGAGTTTAACTCTTCTGCTAACTGGAACAGAATCTAAGAACGTGAATTACATAATATTTTTATGTTGAAAAAAATTTAGGAAAAATATGCTGTTCTTTAGTCTTCGTGACACTAAGATCCATATAAATCTGGTTTTAAAATTAGAAATTCTAGAATTCTAATCAACTTAAGTAGTAATTTTTAAAAACTCAAAGCATACAAAATTCCAAGATTTGCTAAAATTATGACAAAAGTGTGAAAGAAAAGAATAGGGGAGACTGGGGCAAAAAGTCACAAAACGGCTATTTTATTTTTTTACAAAGTACCCGAACGCCCAAGAAATTTCTAAATTTACCGCTCTACAACTTTGTGAAAGTAATTTTCCTCTATTTTGTAAGGAAGTACGTTTATCGAGCCATTTTCTAAAAGGTAATTTTGTGATCATTCTCAAAAATGCTGGGGCAAATAGTATCAGGCATGGGATATTATCATATTTTGATTCGCTTTGTTACGGGATTCCGTAAATTAAAAAAAATACCTAGATAACATATTTTCATAGGAAATTTATTTCTCTACACCTTTGTAAAACACAATTTTTTCTAACTGAACGATAAAAACGATTTTCAAGCTATTTTAGAAAAAACACACAAAAGATTGCAAATCGTTTGACCAATGTCAACAACAAGCGGCGAGACATGGCATTGACGTTTTTTTTACCGTGAGACATCATAAATTGTTTCGGTTTTTTTTACTTTTTGCTACATACCTGTTGTTACTTTTTGCCCCAAGTGATCGTTTTTAATAAAAAGATTTCTTGAGAGAAGAATCTTTGAAAAATTCTAAAATAGATAGCGGCTTCGTATTCAAAGAATCCAAGTCATTTAGGAAATAATCATCAGTGCATAAATTTTGAATAATAAGTAGGTAATAATTGATATATTCTTCAAGGAAAATATTTTAAAAATAGGCCTAAAAATTTTGATTTTTTTATTTTCTAAATTCTTTGTTCGAATTCGAAGAAACATACAACATCGAAGAAGGTTTATGGAAGCTATTTGTGATAAAAATTTTAAGCCACTAGGGGGAGGTGGGGCTACTTTGAGCTGTGGGGCTAGATTGTTATACGATTTTTTCACATATTTCTAATGGAAACTGGATTTTAACATGATGCAATTTGGATAGATAAAATAATTGTGGATCTAAATAAAATAATTGTAAGGCCCAGTTTCATTTAGAAATAGGCGAAAAAGTCGCATAACAATCTAGCCCCACAGCTCAAAGTAGCCCCACCTCCCCCTATCTTATTTATCGTGGAAGATATTGAATTTTGAAATTTTCGATTTGTGACTTTTTGCCCCAGTCTCCCCTAATGCCCCAAAACGAATCCTTATTCCTTTAAAACGTACAATATTAGTGTTGTAAGAGTCGCAGTACCTATAATGTGAAATTTCATGTTTTCTGTAGGAAATTCATGTAAGTTTATGCTAACGATATGCATGATCTCCCGAACCGACTATTTTGACTAATCTAAATGAAGTTAAGTCCATGAATAATTCCCAAACACTAAATTATATAAGAGAGTCTGTAATCTTCCGATACTCTTTGAAAAAGTCAAAGAAGAGTATTTTCACTTGTTGGATTTTTCAAAAAAACACGTTTTTGATCTTCATTCAATGCTCAAAAGTGAAATTATCCTCATTGTCTTCTCTACAGGTTAGAAAATGCATTTATGCACAAAATCACGTCGGAAATGTGCAATAAATGTTCACTCCTGCGTGGAAATGTAAGGTGATAGACATCGTGCTTGAGGTGAGACATAATTACCAGGTTGAAAATAATTTGTGAGTGAGTAAAAAGTGACTTATTAACACGTGTTTAATATCTAAAAATGAGACTGATCCTTTCCATGAGCATTCCAGAAGGGAGAAAGTGACCAAAGAATTCGCATTGAGTTCACAAATCTACCAGTTTCCTACTAATTAAGAGAAGATCAAGTCCCTCACTTGCACCTCGTACTTCTTCATATGATGATGTACCTCTTATAGAGAACAAACATTAAATAATTACGACCAATTAAATTTACAATCTCTATAACTACCGTCTCGTAATTCCTCCCACCTTGACCCTCACAATGACCCATCGTCTGACTATCCATCCTCTGGTGTTTGCTTTGTAAATACAATGCGAATCAGTTGAATCAGCTATTTATGCCAAATCGTGTCTCCAATGCAATTTCCCACAAGACACCATCATTGCAGCTTTTATGGATTTTGCACAAAAGAGCATCAAATTGAGGAAAAGGCTAAGATGTGCTACTGAGTTGCTTTCCTCTACATCCATTTGCGAATATACAATTGAGAAATCTTTCAAGAGGATTTTTTTTTTTAAATTATAAGTTAAAATAAAAGTGGTCATACATCTTATTTAACTAAGATGAAGTTTGGGAAGAAATTTGACCTACCATTTATCTATTTTCTCATTGAGCTAAACACGTTATTTGAGTAATAAACTTCAATGATCATTCTAAAATTTGAAAAATTTTCCGATTATAGGAAGGCGAGGCAGACTAAGCTAGCAAATGAGCTTTTCTTTGCGTATAGGGGAAGGCTTTCTGTCATCACTCTCAAAAATTTGGTGCAAAAATAAATGTTGCTGAATTTTCCAACACATTTGTTGAAAAACTGGCAACAGAATTGTTGCAAATTCTACTGACCTCAAAACGACACTAGCGATCGCAGCGGCAATTATAGTAGGTGCCAAAAGTTTGTTGCCTCATGTGTGATTGGGAAACCAGGTGCAAAAAATGATAGAAAAAATTACTTTTTCGAATTTTTGTTTTTGCAAATGAATTTCCTGTAATCTGTAGATCTTATTTATGTATTTCGAAAAAAATAATTAATTTTACACCATATAAAAAAATGATTCTTTTCCATAAGTGGATCATTTTTAATTCGTCAAAAGTTTGTTGCCTCATTTGAAAAAGTAATTCAAAATGGTCAAAACATGCAACCAACTTAATGTAAACCAGTTGCATTAGGAGTTTATGTCATTTGAGAGGTTCCTTCCTCTGGTTTGTAAAAAAAAATCGTTGAATCAGATTGACAAATATTTCAAGGAATAAAAAGGTAAGTTTTAACTCTGATAGTTTTTCTTACATTACTTAATCTTAATAGATAAATTTCACTAAATACCCAAATTAATAATTTCCAGGTCTCGATGAATCCATTAATGCATTGAAGAATCTTAAGCTTTTATTATGGTTTCAGTTGCAAATAATATTTCATTTGTGAAAATTAATTCACAACTAAAACACCCTCATGCGTGAAATATTGTAAAAAAAAGTAATTTAATCCAAATATCGAGATCAAATTAAATGATTTCTCCATTTGATTAACTTGATAAGTACAATTATTGGCACGCAGATCATCTTAAGACCTTCTGTGCAAGAAAAAGAGAGATGAATATCTATTGAGAAAACAGTGACTAATTGCAATATTTTAACGTGATAATATTTTCTGAAATATTTTAATGTGTTGAATGGCATGAATAAATGAAAATTTATCTCTCTGGGGAGTTGTCCAAGACAATTGATAGATCAATAGGTCGACGGGCAGAAAGATTAATGAGGTGAAGACAAAAGAAATTAGGTGGAAAAGCCCTGAGCACAATTTTCACACTTTCCATCATTAGGAGCACCACTCACTTCTTCATCTTCACGCGTTCATCCCACTAAACGGGGCGCCTTTTGCACGGAATCACAATTAAATATTTACATACCTCATGGTGCATTATGATGATCCAAGCTTTGAGTGATGACATCGCGATTCATCCAAGAAGCGCATATTTATGCTGGTAACTCAGTCATTCATCTATTGGTTGTGGAAAAGCTTTGGATGCCGAAGAAAAGGAATGGTGAAATTATCGGAAAACAATCATGATTGAATCCCATAGTGAGAAGGAGAAACATGCTGTGTCCTCCTTTGAGGCGCATATATTTATTCTGAATGTCGTCGAGATGTCTAATGCGGATGCACATGGGCTTCACGCTACAATGAAACTCCGGAAAGCACATCACAGGTATACCATGGGCTTCGATGGGCTACCAGAGTTGCCATAATCCTAGATGGAGTTCTTCTTATTCACGTTGGATTTTAGTAAGATTAAAATACTTACAAATATTTAGTTGTTTCATACTTCTTCAAGATAGTTCTTCTAATACAATATATTATTTATTACCACTATTACTCTAACAAATTCTCTTCTTATTAGATTTTTCTCTTTTAATAATCTTCTTCTTATACTTTAATTAGGCAAATGCGTGATTTTTCCACAGTAGGGCTACTTTGAAAGTGGCATGATACTGATCATAAGCCGGAGTTGTGATGCTGATGTCCAAACTGTTTTAATAATTTTTTTTTTTATTTTAAAACATTTTAACCAAAAGTTGCTTGATTTGTAATACGTAAAAAATTATCGTTCTTTCCTAAAGTATTTTTAGGGTAGAGAAACGCGCTCCCCTTCAGACGACTCAAGCTTTGGACAGTTTGGACAATTAATTTTTCTCTATGTTCACACATAACTCTTTTCTGAAAATTTGAAGAATCGGACTAGCTATTAAAATATAATATTATAATCGGCCAAACTCTTTTATAACACATTAAAAAAAGTAATTGTTTGAAACTTAAATCGTCTGAGGGTAGTTGGTTTTCCCCTATTCATATACTTAATATATTTAAGTATTTTTTTTGTACAAAATAATGTCAGAGGAGACCGGAATTAAATTAGGAAATAAAAATTTTTCTTTCCTTATGCTTAAGAGAAATTTTTTAAAAGGTTATAGAACATTTGCTGGTCAATGAGCTTCACGATTTTGCTCTTTTTTTGTTTGGCCTAATCTCAATGTAAGTAATTTATTTTGTTAAACCAAAAAATACAACCAGCGAATAGACATTTCCATTTCTAGGTCCAGGAGGTTAGAATCAATGCCAAGACGGTGATGGACACACGGAGGGTGGAAGAATAAAAATGAGATGAAATAAATTCAATTCAATTTCTGCAGAAAAAATGCTTGAATTAGACAAATAATTTTTTCAATTCAAAGGATATTAATGTATTAGGAAGATGAATTGCATTTTAAGGCGTCTTTTATACGGGGGGATTTCGAAATGCACTCCACTACTGTGCTATATGCACCGATGAGTCTCAGGAAATCTCCCCTAGTGGTTCATTCCTGAGATAAATTTTCTCCACCCTCTGTTATAAATTCTCCAAGTGTGCTCTAACTAAAATAGATAGTCTGGAAGACTTTCTATTTTATTTCGAAACGTTTCGAACGTCAATCACACAATGTTTTACAATCAAAGAATTTGTTAAAGATAGGTAAAGTTAATATTTATGCCTGGTGACGAACACTTTATAAGGAAGAGGAGATGGGGCATACATCCTCTATGTCAAAACCGTCCTACCGCAGGATTTTATGCTAATATTGTTGCTAAATTAAGACAATATCGTAAGTTTTTATTTTTCTATAAATCAACTTTAACAATTCGACCATTAATGAAGATTAAACAATGCATTCAGAAGAGTGATGGATATCGTGTTCCCATTTCATCTGCTTTTCGACTCCTGATAACTTTGAAAATAGTTCACGAGAAAAACATCTCTTGAAATACAAAAAAAAAATATTTGAAATCGCTTGAAATATCAAAATATTCGAACATAAACAAATTGAGCTTTCGAAGAGAGAGATTTTAAGCGCCGAAAGATAAGCAAAAATGCACCGGTCTAAAGCTCAGTGGAGGATTTTTGTGTCAAAATGACGGTTTCGAAATAAAATCCCCCCGTTTAAATGCTCCCTAAGGGGTTTTTCTTCTATTCTTGAATGGAACTAACCCCGTCATTATATAATTTACTTCAAAAAACCAATTGTAAAGCAAAATTACTTTGTGATAAAGCTCTAGTTCCATTTAAAAATGAGAGAGGAAGCTTTATTTCAAAGGTATTCAGTTCAAATTAGACCCACTTACCTTATTGATCCCCTGGTTTATTTAGTCCTAATTCCTTTAAACTAAAAGTTCAAGGAATATTAAAAGATTCTAATAAGTTATGAATCAATAACTTTCTTTTAAAAGGATTTAAAAAGTAATTATTTTTTGCGGTTGAATAACACACTAAAACTGTCCTAAAAATTAAAAAAATATAGTAGAAGTGGTTTTTTCGTTCTTGAATTATTATTTTCTTTTCATCTTAATTAATTACCTTCAATTTTTCTTAAAGACTTTTTTGTTATTCGACTACCAAAAAAATATAATTAATTAAAGAAGAAAGTAAAATCCATATTACTTTTTTTAGTTATTCAAGTGAACTTGAATAATATTCTGAAAAATAATTCAAAACGATTATTTTAATTTATTTAAATCTACAAATTGCCTTCTTTTACTTTTAAAAATAAAAAATATATAAAAGTTATTAATCAATAATCGATGTCTTGTATTTTATCACAAAGTTTACAGCAGACAGATGTATTTCTCATATCTAGGGGAAGTGCTTATAATTTTGGACAGTCTGCTTATAAGCATCGAAGTTCCAAGTTTGAAGTGCGATATTTTCTATACTAATTGACATTTCTTGTTACTCTCTTTTCAGAAGGGTTGTTTAGAAACTTAGCAAGCTATTTATCGTCTTATTTTTATTAAAATTAGTTTTAATACGTTTAAAAATGAATTGATAAGTAGAGGTGACCTTGGCTCTTATTTTGGACAACTTGTTTATTAATTTTTACAACTTGGCTGTAAATTTGGACAGCTAATCCGCCTCAATTGGATGCCCATTGTTCTTCATTTGATGAACCAATCTTACCAAGTCCTCTTCCTGTTCATGTAAGGGAAACGTAGAATGTCACAAGAAGCCCGGAAACTTTCCATATCATTCATTAAAGTGAGTTGACTTCGATACTCCAAGTACGTGCAGATTCGCTCATTCTCTGACCTTTCCGGGAGCCTTTCAAGGCATTTCTCGCTACATCTCTTTCGTAGAGATGATGCTCCTTTGTTTCTCCAGGCATTTGTCCAACCTAGTCATCACAAAAGCTAAAAATTCACGAAATTTCGTGAGAAAAACACCTGTCCAAAATAAGAATCATCACCTCACTGGTGAATGTCTTAAAAAATTTCCCATTTTTCACACGAAAAATATAATTCACAAGGCATATCTCACTTCAGGTCAAATGTACAAATCATCAGTAACGTGAATCAACACAATATTCAATGAATATTCAATAATATCACTCAAAAACAGCGAACAAACTTTGTTAGTACTTCACCAAAACTAAATAAGACTGAAGTAAGCCACGAAGTTCTGTCATATTTCTCGTAAGCAATTGCTCACACTGAATTTTCAACAAAGCAGTTTCAACTCAAATCATATTCAAAATTTAACGTATTTAGTGTCAAAATCTTCCAAAAAGAACAAATATTTAGATAGAATTCATTTTTCATCAAATATTGGAATAAAAATCCATCATTTTAATCAATTTATTTTTAGTGTCCAATTTTACCCTCAAAGTGTCCAAATTTAGAAACTGTCCAAAATTATGAGCACTTACCCTATATCTAATTTCAAAATTATAAAAAAGAATTTATTAGGTTTGTTAAAATATGAAATATTTTGAAAATAATAGCGCTTTTATCACAGTTTTAATTTTTTAATTTAAGAAAACAACGTGATCTTCATTACAACATCAGTCGTCATTAAAATTAATAACACATCTAATTTATTAAATTAGTTTTTTTAATCATTTTTATCTTCACAGATGAAAGTCGATAGTGGTCTGAAGGTAAAGTTTGCTCGAGTTATATAGTTAAGTTCTGTTAAAATATTACGAGCATTTTAATTACTCCTAATTTTAACAATAGGGGAATAGTGCCCATGCTTTGCACGGTTCCTGGCTTCATAATCACTAAATTTTCCCTATGTTTCTGAATAAATATGACTCCGCAATATGTTTTAAAAACTTAACACTTTCTTCTAGTTTTTAAAATATGGGTTCGATTAGTCTCATTTATTGAAAAACAGGAAAAATTGAGTCATTATGAAGCTTGGGACCATGCAAAGTATGGGGACTTTCCCCTACATACCTATAATTTGTTAATTTCAATTCATATAAAAATAAAAACGCAGGGAAAGTTATTAAGTCACCCATTAAGCCCATGATCAGGGAGTGGCGAAACACATTACGCCAAAGTTTGGACTCGATCAGAGGACATGAGATTTTATTAGGATTATAGTATTTAGGTGAGATTGATTAGAATTTCGTCTTAACATTCCATAGATCTGATATTGATTTTGAAAAAAGTCAAAAAATCTTTTTTAAAAAAATATTCAATAGGTATCTTATGCCCTAGACACACTTACGACTTAAGCCGAGAGACGACTTAGTGGAAAATGATGGAAATGTAGTTTAACCATTTAAGGACGATTGGGTCACAGGTGACCCAAAAATTAAATTTTTCCTACGGTCATCTAAAGTTGTGTTTTGCTCTAAAAAGTTAGAAAAAGTGATTTTTTCTGACCCCCGATTTTTGACCCTCTCGTCTTTAAAGGGTTAACCATTATTTCTAATATAATTACGCTAAGCCGTCTCTCGGCTAATCCTAAGGTCTGTCAAGGCCCTTGCTCTTATCTTTAAATCATATCTCAGTGTAGAATCCACGTGGATGAGTTATGATATAGTGCAAATATAGTGCAATATCTAGACCTAATTTTGAATTCTAATAATAATATGTTGCTCAATAAACCAATAAGTAAACAACAAACTTTTAGCTATCAGTTCTACCATCATATCATGCTAGAGTAAAATCTAACCGTTTTTGTAATTTAAAAGGTAACTAATGGGCAATATAATAACAATTACAATCTGTTCTTTATCTTAAACATTTTCAATGTTACTGAGGTCTCACTCCATTCCACACGGATAGATGAGAAGAAGATTCTCATCGCATAAGATTCCTGTTGTTTTTTAACCATCGCAGCCAATGCAGTGAATTATAGCTAAGGAAATCACAGCCGTTAAATCCAAAATCCTTATCTGGACATAAATATTGTCGTGCTCTTCCTAACTCTGTCTTGTTTGAGCAACTGTGTGACCTGCTAATATGTCCCATTGGCGGGGCAGGATGGGGCTGCAAGGGGACTACGGATGAGCCATGAAGGGAGTCGGATGAGAGCAAGTTGGAAGGTCACAAAATGTGCTCAAAAGTACAACAATCGTGCGAAAATGTGAAAGTAATCTATTGGTGAAAAGGAAGATGCCTTGGAAATGAAATTGTGTCTTACTAATGCCAATTAATGGAGGTGAATATCTAAAGCGGAGTCTCCATCGATCGGGTTCGTCTTCTGTTCTCGAGTTGAAATCTTTTGTTTGGCTTAGTTATGTTTCTAATATGTTGCTTTTTGTATGCCAATTTTCTTCCCAGCAAACATTATTGTCTCAATTTCGTTCCGATTGATAAAGTTTGGCACATTTCTCTCAAACGGAAGCCATAAAATTCTGTTAAAGAGTGGTAGCTCAAGAATTTTTCGCGCACATGCAATTGGATACTGTGAAATGTGAGAATACGTTTAGATTTCAATTGGTATGTATTGAATATTTTTCACAAATAAATATTACCGGACTTTTCTTCTCTTCAGCTCCAAGTAAACTCATACAGTGATGCGTCGCGAGAGCATAATCCACCTTGTATAAGCTTGGGAGGAAGAGTGTCTGCTGACGGCATAGAAATTATTTCAACTGAGATCGGGTCGGTATAAAAGCAAAGAGGTGGAAATTCTCGCGTCATTTTACCTTGATCTTGGATATACATCGCATCGTGGGGTTTCTTTCTCGTCGCCTTAAGTAAAGCACAAAAAAAGGTTGTCTAAATAAAACAAGAACGGTGATCGAGTTAAAAAGAGTTTAACAAGTTAATTTCTCCGCTCTGCAATTTTTTTGAGACACAATTTTTTTTTGTTTATTTTTCATATATTTGTTCTACTGAAATTGAAATTTATTAGCGAGAGAAATCACCTTGTGTGATTAACTCATTTTATTAATCTTGGCTAATTTTTCTAATCTTGTTAGCGTTCAATTTGATGGTGATAAGTGACGATTTAACGGATGGTTTTTTTTCTTGTATCTTAAGATTGAGTGAGGAAACGTGCCCGATTTGTGATCACTACCATTTTGGAGTTAGGAAGTGATTTTAACAGTGCATTCCTAAAGAGTGGACATTGGTCAGAACTGAGATCCGGATTTGAGGATAAATCTCGTGATTGGCACAAAATAAAATGGGCACGTTGATGATAATTGGAGTATCTACGCTGTTTGTGCTGACAAGTGCCATAAGTGTTAATGCCAAAGATGGTTAGTATATTCTTTTATCAATATTTCTCAGACAAGTCACTAGGTCAAGTTGAGCATTGATTGAAGTTATGCTCACCCGAAAGCCTGTCATTCAGTTCATGCGTGCTCAAATCAGCATCGGGATATTGAATCACGATTCGCATACAGTGGGCTATTATCCATAAATGATCTCTTCCCCCTAATGCAGATGCATCACCCATGCTGGACACCATCTTCTGCCCATTTCGCCCCAATCCATGGGACTGTGCTCGACAGAATCTAGCGCGCATGCTGACGAATTGGGACGCAGTGATCACCAGCAAGATGCAGGAATTCAAAGGTAATTTTCACATCATTTCCTCCTCTGCAAGTTAGTTTCTCACTTGGGAAAACAAGAACTATCTCTGACTGGTTTCAAAGAAGCCACACCAGTTTTTGCACAACGGAAAAAGACTCTCGTGTGTTGCAATCTTAGCAAATAATTAGACTATCGGATGCAGAGGGGACGTTTTATAGTTCTATAGTGGTCGTTACCAGTTTAGAGTAGGCTTCTATATGTGTTTGTAGAATTGGGACAGAAACTGTACTTGAATATTATTGCCAAGGTAAATAAATACTTCAAATCACGTTTTGATATTAGAATTCTTGCAAATTTTTTTTGAAGAAAGTCGATTTTTGCAGAATTTCCATAACGAAAGCAATTAGAGATAGTTATAATTTATGTTATACTTGCAGTAGTTTTATTAATTAAAATATCTTTTAATTCAATTAGGTTTAGATTATTTTTTAACCCCAATAACTTTCTTTAAATATTCAACATCTCCTTGATTTTATTTGAATCATACAGTCAAAGTTCATAAGAGACACAATAAAAAACAAAATAGCTTTCACTTACACGTAATCCCATCAAGTTTTTTATTATTAGACACCTTTGGTCAATGTCTAGGAATGTGTGATCATAAAAAAAATTGATGAAAAGAACATATGCTCAGAGAAACCTAAAATTACTGTGCTTCAAACTTCATTGGAATTAAGTATGTAAGGGAAGTTGGGGACCTTTCTTATAGCAATGGTTTTATAGTTCGGTTTTATGTACATTTTATTTCTAATTATTTTTTTAAATTTATTTTAGAGGAACTGGGGTGTCTTTGAATTGAGGTACCAATTAAATAATGTGGATTTTCTCTCCTATTTTTAAATAGAATCAATGCCTTATCATAATGTTATTCAGCTTTACAATTGGCTTGTTGAATTGAATTGAAGAAATTATATCACAGCAAGGTCTAGTTTCGAGATTGAAGACCTATTTCAAAGTATCCTAATTCAAAGGGGCCTCACTTCCCCCTACACCACCAACATTTGCTTATTTTGCCTTTGCGTTTGTACAGTTACCATTAGTTTCCTTTAACTTTTTTTACTCTATTTTTCTCATTATTCTTCAAACTGTTTATTAATACTCCTTATATTGCTCCTTCCCTAATATTGTTATAATTTAGTTTATTGAGAATAAACATTATATTTAAATTCAAACATTTTGTATGGGATGCGATTCGATCAATACTCGAAATTACTGTGTTATCACACTTGCACATTAAAATTTTAATATGATTCACATTAATTGTCGCTGGTGAGAGTCCAAATGTGTAATTTGTGTTTTTGAATCATTTTTTATTCAAAATTTGATCTATTTGTTGATAAAAAGGTAGACTTGATCCGCAAAATTTGATAGAAATTGATATATAGCATTAATGCGAAAAATTAATGCGATTTTCTCTTTAATTTTTTAATGTGAAAAATATTTATGCTTTAGGTAAAGTTAAACTTATTTTTGCAGGTCAAGTCCACTTCTTTATCAATAAATAGAAAAACCCCAAATATTAAGTGACTCAAAGACACAAATAACATATTTGGACGCTCACAAGCGACAATTAATGTGAATCACATTAAAATTTTAATGTGCAAGTGTGATAACGCCGTTAATCAAAGAAGCGAGAAATATTTTGTTAGCGCCAAAACGTAAACCTAAATCAATAAATCAACAAGTGAGAAAATTTATGAAATTATGATTACTTCAATGTAATTCAAAGCGAAATTATTGTTACTGAAAGGTGTAACCTAAAATGTAAATTAATTTAATCTTAAATATTCATTTGTAATCATAGAAATATAAGCTTCATGTATACTGCTTAAGTATTTTGGGAGAGTATTCTAGTGAAATGATATAATTATTTTACTTTTACATTATTAAAAAAAAGAACTTCCTGACTTAATTGATTTAACAATTTTATGGTCTAATGAAAATTAATTGTCTAGAGTTTATTGAAGAATAGTACTAGATCCTAAATATTGGAATATGTTCGGTCAGTTAGGGTTGTTTTGTGAGGATTTAAATACGGATTATGACCTGGGTTTAGATTTATTCACTTCTTACTTTACACAATGTTTCGGGATTCTAATCCGTGTTTAAATATTCACTTACTAGACTAGACCAAACGGCTGCCACAGCCTGGCCTTGTCTCTTGATTGAGTGGACATTTCCCGACATTCTTATTTAATGGTTTTAATCGTTTTAATGAAAGGTCTGTAAACAAATAATGATACTTTGGCTTATACAACCCGTGATAGAGCTTTTCCACCGTTTTGGCTCTTGAGATTGGTCACCAACGCTAAGACGGCGATGGCCGCGGGGGAGGTTGAAAATGTCACAATCAAGATGAAGAATAAATACAATACAAATACAATACAATACCCTAAATTTTATATCCAAAATTGTCATAATTAGGCAATTGTGTAAAAAGGGAAGGGTTTTATATAAAATTCACATGCCGTGAACATATTAAACATAATTCTTTTTGTGTTGAGTAATGAAATCTCGTCAAAGTATATGTCTGGCCAGTGAAAGTTTCGATAAGGTCTGATATCATTTAAACTTGTTCATTCTTTTTTTTCATTTTTTTAGTTCTTATAATGTTGTGCATTGGGATAAATTCCATAGGGGAAAGCGCGGTACCTTCTGCCTAGGCCAATACCCAAAAATAAATCTTAACATTTACAGTCAGTAATCTAACTTTTTGGACAGTACAAAATTCGAATTAGTCAATACAGCTCTTTATTTTATTGAGTAAGTTACTTAAAATCGGCCAAAAATTACTCCAAAGTCATTCCGTTGATCCTATGATTTCAAAAAATTGAAAAGTACAATGAAATATATGATTTTGGTCAGTGAGTAACACAGATTTGATCCATCTCTAATTTTTGCTTTACCAAGGAAAATGTGTCATTCAAAGGAAAAGTCCGGTATTCGTCGGTTGAAGGAAGGCACAGACCAGAATAAAAATTCTTCTCTTCTCAGAGATTTCAGTGCTCCACGCACCTTCTTCGGCGGCTTTTATTCTGGGTTGAACTTCCTTCCATCCGACGATCATCGGACTTTTATTTTGAATTAATATCAACGTCAGTTTCTTACATTCTGAAAATATTTCAATACTTTTGTGGACTTATTATGTTTAATTTTTAATAATCTTTTTACTTGCAATTTTTACCTAAAACGCTTCTCAATTTTCTGATATTATCATTTAATGCATTCTTTGCAAAATAACTCCCAATTTTCTAAACTTTAATTTTCGACTATCTCTAAAAGTAATCTAATAACTTAATTCTTTCTTAAAAGCTTTATTTACAAATAAATTAAATCCTGTCAAGTATTCTGTTCAAGTTTAATCCAATTAGAGAACACAATGTAAGTAACATAAGGGGAGGTGTGGCTATTTTGAACTGTAGCGCTACATTGATATACAATTTTTTCGCAAAAGGTAAAGTACTATCACTCGACCGGTGTTCTCGACTCGACCGGTGGGTCAATTTTTGAGTGTTTCATGGTCAGTTTCTATAAAATTGTCACTGATTCGTATTATTTATGGAATAATTAACCTATTAATGTTAGATCATACGCAAAATATTATAGCAAGTAATAGCAAACATAAATAAATTAAATAAATAATTCTACTGGTCGAGTCGAGGAACCGGTCGAGCGAGCGCACTTTACCTTATTTCTAAAGATAGCTGGGCCATATGATTACATATTTTTTTTAGTTCTATAATTGTTTCGTAGCGCTTAATTACTTTACGTTAAGGCTCAGTTACTTCAGAGATATCCGAAAAAATCGAATATCAATGTAACCCTACAGCTCAAAGTAGCCCTACTTTCCCCTGTTGTGATACAAATTATAAGGATTAAATTTAATTAAAATTCTATCCAAAATGCCTTAGATTTTTAGTAAAACCGTTTCAAGTCTGTCAAAATTCGTGTCTGAAACTACCCCACTCTCTCCTATCTATATTTTGTTGATTTAAAGCTGGTCTACAACCTACAAAAAAAATTTCACTAGTTTAATTAAACACTTTGCACATTGTAAATATGCATTATTTAATTAAAATTGTAGCATTTCTTAAATAATAAATAATTTGTATGTTAAGTGAAATCAATAAAACCTACTTTCGCATTTTTTTCCGCAGTGATTTAAAGATGAAGATTAGAAATGTACATGTTAAAAATTGTATATGAACATTTAAAAGAGGACACCGCTTTAATTTGAAGTTCTAATTTAATCTTTTGTTTTGTCAATCATCTCATCAATTTTTATTGTTTGAAAAATATCCAATTAAGAGAAGCTCATTTAAAATGTCTCAAGATTTCACCAAATAATGCCAGTCAAATTTTTAAAATGACCTCAGTACAGTCCCTTAGGAAAATTTCACTGTTTTGATTGCAATTACCGTCACGAAAATTAATTTCCCTTCGTTCCGCAATATTTCCACGTGTTGACACTGAAAAGTCGGTTTAAAATTTAGGGCTTTAGCAGTGGCGAGACTGGTTAATTCGACAAATTATTCAATTGCGAGAAAAGTGAAATGATGGCAATTTTGGGTGAATTTCATTTTTTAAAACCTGTTGTAAATTTCACACAGCTGTCTTATAAGGTATCCAGTGAGAATTCTTTTGAGTAACGTGACACATTTTTCACCAGCACGGTCAACTTTCTTTCTCTTGCCATTTATAGGCGCGATCATCTTCACCTTTTTCATACGAGATTACCCATAAATCGCCAATTTAGTTATTTTTGGAATATTTCTGTAGGATGAGGGACACTTTTGGTGGATGATTTTGGACATGAAATACTTCTTCGGTGGATGATATCATTTTATCCGTTAATTTATGCATTTAGATTTGAGATTTTCGGGTTAGTGATTCCATCCAGATCATCGTGTTCCATTTCTTTCTTCACCCACCATTGAACACCATCTGAATCACCAAAATCACTGACCATATAATACTTTGTTCTCTCCCTTCACAGACATGGAAGTGTAATAAATATTTCAATAACTTTTAGAGCTTACAAAAATAAATAAAATTCCTTGCATGCCACACAAGAAAAATCATATTTGTTTCTCTTTTCTTGCAGCAAGTGCTTCTCACGTGGCTGTAACATTTATAGAAAGAAAAAAATGTGTAATATATTAATATTGTTCATTGCAGCGGAAGCAGATGCAGAATATGAGGCAAAATTGCAATCGAGAGACTTCAGTGCGAGGGATCTTCATCAAGATAAACCATCCATCGTAATGGCATCGGTTGAGAATACAATAACCAATATTGCAGAGTCCGTTTCAGAACGTCTCGATCAGTAAGTGATTTTGTACAAAGACATTAATTGTATTTTCAAAGACAGTCACTTTACTATGACCATCGATTGCCTAACGGTCAACAAATACTGTTCACCTGGTTCACCTCCATACATTTCACACCATTCCTCTAACACTGAACAATTAGAATTTCTCCATGGAGGCTCATCTTCAGCCCAGAAATAATTGGATATAACTCTCAATTTTCAAAGCATAAGTACCGATCTGTTGTTGAGAAAAAAAATTACAAGCATTTTCTTTTCCCAGTACACGATCATGTTTACGGTTAATTAATTTAAGTCTTAGGCATATGTTTTTGCAGAATAACACACGCTGAGATGATGGAGCAAATGAAGAATGAAAATGAGAGCTTTCTTTACCGTACAATTTGCGGGAGACTTTAACAGCTTCTTAAAGATCTGTTTGTGGTTGCATTTGTTGAGCAATAAGGTTTAATCGTCGTAAAAATGCATGTTTAATTAACATGGATGAATGTAATAAGACGATTGAATTGGTTTCAATGGTTTTTATTGAGCTTTTATTGAATGATACTATATATATTTTTTATGGCAGAATTAACAGCAAATTATATTATATTTTAAATCATCATTTCGAGGTGGCAATTAAGACAGGAAAACCTGTTCTAAATTAAGTAATGATCTTTTTTAATACATCTCTACTTTTAATCAAACTGATGCACATTCTAATATTTAAAAAAAAAAATTGCTTATCTATATCAGAAGCAAAAAATAATAATTACATTAAAAATTAAATCCATCAAAGAAGTTTTAAACAACATTAAAACTCAAAAAAAAATTATAATACGTATGATTTTGGACCTAAGGTAAAGTGCCCTCGAGTCAATCGGTTCCTCGACTCGGCCGGTGGCCAATATTCGAATGTTTGATGGTGAATTTCTATAAAATTGTCACTGATTCGTATTTATTTGTGAAATAATTGACCTATTAATGTTAGATCATACACCAAATATTAGTGCAAATATAAATAAATTGAATAAATAACTCTACCGGTCGAATTGAGGTACCGGTCAACTTGAGGGCACTTTACATTATTTTATTATTTTTATTAATAAACATTTAAAGCTACAATGATGGACAAAACTGGAACATGTAAATAGATAATATTTTTCTCATTTTCTTTTCTTTTATTCCTAAACTTTATGAACTACGTGAGACACGTACACGAATTTTAACCATACCAGGTACAGAGAATATATTTCTTTCTTAAAAGAAGAGCGTTTACATGGACGATAGGCACAGATACCGTTTACCGGTTCTCAACCAATTTGAAATTATTTATAAATCACTCAAAGTGATTTATCACTCGAAACTTCAGATTTCAAAAATTCTATCAAAATACGACCCATTATACGGGCTTAAGACTTAAGGCTTAGCACTACGGCTTAACTTATCTAATTTCTTATCACTCAAGATTTTTTGGAAAATTTTGACATAAAATTAAATTATTAAAAGCCAAGAAAGGGGGCATTAGCTCTGAAAAATGCAACCAGTTTTAGTGTAAATTTTTTTCCTGTTTTTGTACACATTTTACGAGATATCTCCAAATCTACGTATGTTGCGAAATTGGGGTTTTCGGTTGCCTATTCTATATTAAATTGGCTTTTGTTTTGTATTTGTATTATTTTCTAATTCATTCTATAATGACAGAAAACAGCTAATGAACTCAAAAGTTTTTTCGGCACCCTAATAACATATGGGAAACATAGGAAATGTCATGCCCTTGTTAAAAGCAAATAACGTATTAGATTCTTAATCTATTAGGTCTATTTTTCCGTCCACTATCTACTATACATCTCATCAGACCAAAAATTCATTCAGTATTAGATTCTAAAAATCCAATAAAATTGGTTGCTATTTAGGATTTTTAGGCTTTCAGAAACTGGACTAAACCTGAAGACCAATTTAAGATGAAAGGAGTCGAAATATACATATGTATACATAACTCAAAATCGAAAAATTATTCCCACTCTCTGTAGGTTCGACTAGAAAAAATTTAATACAGTGTTTATAATTGAGAAAATCTGTATTCTGATATGAAATTTTGAAGAATTCCCATTCGGATGGTGTTTTGAACTATTTTTTATTCTTCCAACAGAAATTTTTGCAAATTTTTATTTGGTTTTAAGCTACAATTTTACTTAAATAAATTTAATTTGGAAAGTTCGAAAAAAATATAATCTATATATGAACGTTCTAGGCTAAAATAAATGATAAACTTAAAAATTAATGAATATCCTTTCAGTAATATTCTGTGGGATGGAGACCATTTCTTTAATCTATATTTTCCTAAAGAACTGGACTAAAAAGAATACCGTAGGAGTTTATTCTCCGGGGGTGACTTTTCCACTCTGCTCTTCATAATCTTTACTTTAATTTTTGATCTGAAGGGTGATCTTCACAGATCCTATCTACCATATTCAATAGGTAAAGACCATCCATAAATGCTAGAATTAATGTAAAGCTTACGAAGAGCAGAAATACGAGAAATATATATATTTTTTAACATTCAATATTTAGTTGATACCAGTTTATTTGTTCTAAACTAAGTAAATATCCAAATCTTATTAAAATCTAGGTTTTACATTACACTTTTTGAATAAATAAGAACTTTCCGAAAACTTTGGATAAAAAGAAACACGGATTTTGACCTAGATCCTTCTCCTCCTTTATTACTTGGACAACATTTCGGAGCTTGTTGGCCCCTTCCTCAAACGAAACGTTGTCCAAGTAATAAAGGAGGAGAAGGATTTAGGTCAAAATCCGTGTTTCTTTTTATCCAAATTAATCTACTGACCGAGCATCTAATATTTCCGAAAACTCTTAACCCTTTAAGGACGAATAAGACACCGCGATGTCCCAAAAATAAAAACTAATTTTTCGGATTATTTTGAGGACAAAATATAGTCAAAAAATTGATTTTGTTTTTGAAACACCTGTGGGTTAATCTAAAAATATTTTATTTTAAATTTTAGGATCTTTTTTGATATTTTTTGCATAGTGTTAAAATTTTCTTTAATCCATATTGAAAATCATTTTCAGTTAAGTTTTTTTTAAGTTACAGATTACAAAAAAAAACCCTGTCAATACTTAAGAGGAATTTTATTTTACCTGATTTGTCTTATTAAAATTTGAAAAGAACTCAACAGTGCATTTTATCAACTATACAAACTATAGGTACAAAAATCTATGCAAAAGACCTATAATCGATTATCCTCAGCCCTCTCAGCCATCTTTAATGCCAAATGTTAGAAAATGTTAATAAATCTTTAATGCCAAATGTTAGAAGCTAAATATCATTGAGGATGACCCTTAAAATCTTAATCTAAAAATTTTCTAAAGTTATTTTTATTTACTAATTTTATATACAGCTTAACATTTCAGTCATTTTGATGGCCTTGCACTGATCTGGAAGGAAATTCTGTAACGCTCTGACAAATTGGGTTCGAATTTCGAAAATGCGATTCTATAGCCGTGACATTGCCATTTCAGCTCACGTGGCATTGTCAGAAGTCACATATTTGAGATTTCTGGCAATTCAAATGACAATGAATTTTGTTAAACAAATCAACCAAGACGTACTGTATTTTCATAAAATCATCGAAATTTCATTAAAAAATTCAATTAATTGCATTTTCGAACTCATATGATATGACAAAATAAGCTCGAATGGCATTGTCAGGTTTCGAACTCACGCGTGATAATGCCACGAAAATTACAGAATTCCCCTACTGGTCGATTTCATGATTTTTTTCTTCAACAATTTTTTTTTGCTTATTTCTTCAATAAATATCTTCTGACGTGATGTTTACAAACAAATTTCATTACCTCCTACAGTAAATGAAACATGCTATGCAAAAGATCAAAAACCAATCTTAAATTTAGTATTTGATTAAAATCACATTACTAGAAAAGAACATCAAAACGAATATCACGATTTCGTGTGGTATTTCTTCAGAGAAAGTCAAAATATTACCAATTCAATCATTCCTTACCAATTAATGTTTGTTTAAAAGTGGACCAATTGTTTGCTACTTCTGTCCAATATTGTCGGATATTTTCATTAAAAAAATTATATATTAAAAATATATAACCTATTAAATTTATATGTATTAAGTTGCGCGATAATTGAGCTGGAAAGTAAAATGTTAATTTCAAAATACCGCTGCAAATTATAATCACTTGAACTTTTATTATTATATCTGTTTTCAAACAATTTTCTTCATTTTCTTTTCTTGAGAAAATGTTTTGAGCGTTTAAGAAGGTATGCAAGAAGAAGCATCTACTTTTCCATTTTATTATACAATGATGTATCTAATTCCAGTTTACTTTTTAATTTGTCTAGCTTCTGGGACGGTGTGAAAAATTACCGTGAAATTTAAGTGATTTATTTTTCTTAATGTATGTTTTGCTTGTACCACGAACAGGTTTCTCAGGAAGCCCAAGTCGGACGATCTGGAGATGGAGTCAAAGATGCAGCTATTGGGTGAGGAAAATGCTGGTGATGTGAGTGCTTTGGATGCCACTGCAAATGAGGCAGAAGGTGGCACTGACGATGAGATGGAAAGTGGTAGATATGCTGGAGGTGGGTTCTATGGGCATGAAAGCATGAAAATTCTGTCTGAATTTTCACCAAATACAGAAGACACTTTCACACAAGACACAATACTATATTTTAAAAGTTCTTGAGATTGGGGTATAAGAGGGCAAATGATGATAAATAGCACAAATAATTTCAATTATTGTTATTGTTTGTTTCTTCAGCTATCCCATAAATCACAAAGTATTACTCTTGAACATATATTACCTATATTACTTTCATATTTTTAAAGATTATTTTGATACAGCATTCCGCAATGAAGATTTTGTGAAATAATTTCCCATGAATTGTACCAGAAAAATGACCAAGTTGAATTCTTTTTGATGTAGATCAGCGCGGGAAGAAGAAGAAAAAGAAGAAAGCCCTGATGAAATTGTTACTTCTGGGAGCAATTGTTAAGGGGAAAATTGAGATGTTGCTAAAGTTGTTGTCCGCACATTTGCAGCTCAAATTCCTGGCAATTGCAGCAATTGGTCTGTTGATCAATGTGGCACGATTCTGGATTGATCTCAAGAAGGGCCATCAGCCACAGAAAGTAAGTGCTAAAGTGGTGATCGGCGTGGAATAAGGTGTGATAGAGGGTCTGTGCTTTGTCCGCCTTTCCTCTAACTTCTAACCCATAAAATGTGAAAATTGCGCCTCACCAAAATACTACCCTAACCACCTTATTTGCATTTCTCATAGTTAATGTAATTGCCGTATTTTTGTTCTTATATTTTTATACCATCTCGATCATTTCTCCGTTACCATCTCACTAAAAATCATGAAACATGCATGAAACATCGATCCATCAACCATCCATCCAATTTTGCCTAACTCCCGGCGCTATGGTAACACTCATGAGGGAATTTTCACCTAACATTCTCATTCTTACTTCTTGTAAGTTTCTCTTATATTTTTTTTATATTATCATTTTGACTTTAACAAAGCTAATCCACTGGAAATCAGTGAAGAATATTAACCTTCAAGCGGTCAAGTGAGGAGTGATTTCAAGCAATTACTGCACCAAAATGATTACATTTTTATCAATAAAAGTTAAGTTTTGGTAAAATACCAAATGTAGGGGGAAGTGGGGCATTTTAAAATTGGGGCAGCTTTAAAATTCCGCTTTTATGTCCTGTTTTTAAATGGAATTGAACCTTAACATAATGAAATTTAGGCAATTGATTTGCAGAGCAAAATTATATCATAATAAGGTCCACCTTCATTTAAAAATAAGGAAAAAACTCCCAATTTCAGAGCTGCCCCAATTCTACAGTGCTTCCCTCTTATCATTTTTAAATCTTTGTTAAACAGAAAAATTATTAATATAAATATCCATAAATTTTGCAAAGATTATTTAAACATAATTTCAATATTTTCTGGATTAATCTTCTATTAATTCCATTTTAATTTATTAAAAATATGTATTATTTAAGTACATAATGCCTCTATTTAATATACATACCTTTTCTACAATTTATTTGTTAGTTAATATGCTACTCTTAAAAAATATATATTTTTTAAATGGATCGTTAAAATTTTGTTGAAAGGATGCTGCTCATCAATTTGACAAAACTTTTCCTCACTGGAAAAACATCCTTTTGATGAACTTTTAACAAGAGTTGGCTGTCGATTTAACAAAACTTTTCCATTTTCTGTATGGAAGAACACCCTTTTGACAATCTTATCTTATTGATTTAACAAAACTTTCTTTAAAGGGGCTAAACTCAAGCTATTCTTTAATTTTGGTTTAGGGGAGACTGAGGCAAAAAGTCACAAAACGGATGTTTTATTTTTTTTACAAGCTACTCGAGCGCTTCAAAAATTTCTAATTAGCGCAGTTTTATAAAAAATTTACCGCTCTACAACTTTGTGAAAGTAATTTACCTCTATTTTGCAAGGAAATACGTTTATCGAGCTGTTTTCTAAAAAGTAATTTTGTGACCATTCTCAAAAATACTGGGACAAATAGTATCAGACATTGGGTATTATCATATTTTGATTCGTTTCATTACGGGCTTCCGTAAATTTGAAAAAATACCTAGAGGACATATTTTCATAGAAAATTTATTCATCTACACCTTTGTAAAATACCGTTTTCTCTGCGAGAAAAGTGAGAAAACGAGAAAAGTTCTTTTCAAGCTATTTTAGAAAAAAACACACAAAAGACTGCAAATCGTTTGACCAATGCAAACAACAAGCGGCGAGACATGATAATGACGTTTTTTTTCGTCGTGAGACATCAGAAATTGCTTCGCTTTTTTGTTACTTTTTGCTCTATACCTTTTGTTACTTTTAACCCCAAGTGGCCATTTTTAATAAAAGGATTTCTGAAGAAAAAAAACTTTTGTGAATTTCTAAAATAGATAGCGGATTCGTATTCAAAAAATCCAAATTATTTAGGAAATATTCACCAGTGCATCAATTTTGGAAAATAAGTAGGTAATAATTGTTATCTTCTGCCAGGAAAATATTTCAAAAATAGGGCTAAAAATTTAAATATTTTTTATTTTTTAAATTCCTTTCGAAATCTAAGAAACTTACGACATTGAAGAAAGTCTATGGAGGCTATCAATAGAAAAAAATTGATCCGCTATCTCTTTTAGTTTGGATGATATTGAATTTTGAATTTTTCGATTTGTGACTTTTTGCCCCAGTCTACCCTACAGTGCGACTTTAATTTTGTAAATCCAATAAGGGCCTATGTTCCTACAGTTTTCTAAACCAGTTGTTCTTTTGGAGTAATAGGGGGATGTGGGGCCATTTTGAGTTTTGGGGCTACATTGTTATACGATTTTTTCGCATATATCTAATGGAAACTACGTTTTAACATTATGTAATTTAGATACACTAAATAATTGTGGATCTAAACAAAATAATTGTAATAATCAGCTTCATTTTGAAATAGGCGGAAAAGTCGTATAACAATCTAGCCCCACAGCTCAAAGTAGCCCCTCCTTCCCCCTACAGTACGACTCCAATAGAGTCAACGTATTGATTTTGATATATCTACAATATTCTAAGTAATTAATTGTTATAGTTACTATTTTACTCAAAAATTGTCTTAGGCTCTTAGTAAACAAACAATTTAAAAGCTCAACATTAAACCTGAAATTTTACAAACTTTTTCACAAAGTTTAAAATTTTTAGGAGTTTACTCTATCGGAGTCATTGTGTATTTTTTTGACTAAACGTGCATCGTTTCAGTTTCTTCAATAAAATAAAATTAGTTTGAATATCCAGAGTTTACCTGCAATTTCACATTTACTTTTAATAAGATTTGAAATTTTTAGACGTTTATACCATTAGGTTCCCACTGTAATAAAAAAATTCGATTCGTCACTCTCCAAAAACGTATTTGATAAAATTATACGAACTAAAAATTAATAATGTAAAATTATAGGTATTTTGAGTTTCGTTTTTTATAATTGTTATATCAATCCAAAATTCAAATGATAAGAGATACTGATTTCCGGTCTATGATGCCCCCGCTTACATTCAATAAATTGATCTATATGTGTTTTATTTTACTTTTGTACGGTTATTACTTCTCTTTTCCTATTTAAACGATGTTTTTTGGTATATCTCGATAACGAACTTTAAATATTTTCCATTTATAAATGTGTTTCGAATTAGTCAGGATGGATACTACGTTTATGAACACCATTTACTGCAATATATGCCGTTTTGTACGCACAGAAACATTTTGACTCTAAATTTAAGAATATGTAAGATCCTGGGAACTTAAATTGAACGTGAATCCCCGAGGCGTTTAAGTTTAGAAGTTATGAGCGAAAAAAATGGGCTAGAATCCCTAGCTCTTTCAAGTTAAGAGATCGGGAACTTAAGTTCAGTATTAGCTGGAAAATGAAAAATGTCTACCAATTTGCAAATTGCAACTAAAACTAAATGTTCAAGGATTTAGAATTAGGGCATTGGCATTCATTGGATGGGATTTGAAATTAAATTCCTAGGTGTTTCTGTTTAAGAATTTTCCATTTTTCTGTGTATAGATTTTTAAGATGATATAGCAAACGAATTTAGAGTTTTCCATTAACAGATCTAGCCAAAAAATGATTTATTTCAGAGATTTTATAATTTTCAAAATGTTTAAATTAGTTCGATAGGGAGAGATTTGGCTACATAAAGCTGGAGCTACATTGAAAACGCAAATTTGTCGCATATTTTTAAAGAAAGTTGGACCTAACCATAATTTAATTTACATCTTTAATTTTTTTGTCAATCTGAATTACCTTATGTTAATGTCCAGGATCCTTTAGTAATACGCAAAATATAGCGTTTTCAATGTAGCCCCGGTTCAATATAGCCCCACCTCCCCCTGCATTAAAAACATTATTTTTTCGCATAATTCTAAAGAAATTTGGGCTTTTACGTAATGTAATTTACATATACCAAAGAATAATGGTAGATCCTGGTTGAATTATGGCTAGGTACAGCTTTCTTTAAAAATATGTGAAAATAGATTTTTCATTGTAGTCCCAGTTCAACGTAGCCCCACTTCCCCTTAACTGGTCGATACTATTTATTCGATTTATTTTAATATTACAATTGCCTTTATATTTTAAGATATGTATAAATCTGAATATGAATCAATAGAAAGTTTTCTTTGGGGTCTCGTAGACCCAATTTCACCACTTGAATTGCATTAGTCTAGCCGCTTGAAGGTTAACAAGAGTCATCACCCAGCTTGGTATTTATTGAGATACTAATTGAACAATCTATGCAGGTGATTTACTATGAACATGCGCAACACCAGCATCATTATGATGACCATGGTGATGAATATGGCGGTGGCTACTGGAAGCGCTCCCTGGAAGCTCCAGGCAGTGTAGCATCTGAGACGGAGGTCCATGAACTGCCCTACCGATACCAGAGACCCACATCCTCAGTCTATCACCAACCTCAGGCACCGCCCTACCTGTACTGATCGTCATCCCATTGAGAAGATCACCCAAGATCAACCTGACGAAAATATCCGAGAACATCGTTGATTTAGTTGACTAGATATTTAAGTAATTTATTTGTAAATACTTCCCCTAATTCACTAATTTATTGTCCCTTCAGTTTTTTTTTCTCACCTTTTACCCCACCCATTGAACCATTATCTATTACATTGTAACTGTTAAGAGAGACTCTGAATAAAAAAATAGTGCTCTAAAATGTATCAGTTTGGAGAATCGTAAATCTTCAATGCTTCCCTCTGCATACCAATTACAGATTGCTGTCTCAAATACCGTAAATGAAATTGGCAATAAGAATTTTTACACCACCATACAAGAATACTTTGTCATAATTGATCATTCAAACATCTTCCAAATATTCCCATACTCCACCC
The DNA here is from genome assembly GCF_024763615.1 of Phlebotomus papatasi. NCBI lineage: Eukaryota > Metazoa > Arthropoda > Insecta > Diptera > Psychodidae > Phlebotomus > Phlebotomus papatasi. Next base: position 78,774,939 of record NC_077223.1, read on the forward strand.
AACACGTTCGTTTTTCTGCCCTCGTCCACGGCAAAATTGCGTGAATTGCAATTTCAATGCGAGGGGATGGGAGTGGATTTATTATTTGCACGTGCAATCTCTCATAGCTTTACCACTCATGAATGAACTACCAAGGGGACAGTAAATCACTTTAAAGTGGCAGAAAAGAACATAAGAAAGTAAACAAGTAAGAAAAATGTTATATTTAAAAGATAAAATTTTGAGTTTATATTCATTATGTATAAATTGTTTTGCATAGGATCATATAGCAGACTACTGTAATTATCTTTTTCAGTGCAATTTCTGCGTTGGGGGTCATCAACCGAAATATTTATCTGAAATATCGAAGGCAACATCCCCTCGAATTTTCATGGCTCTCTCCCCTGAAAAAATATAATAAAAGATTTATTGTGAGAAATATTCCTTCAACTCTGTCACATCGATGCGACACTTTTTGCATAAGAATTGTCACCATGGAATGAAAATTAACTCAGAGAATCTGCTCTAAATCAGTCACTCAGTTCCAAAAAGTAAAATTTCACCGAAAAAAAACCGTTACATAAACTTCAGAATTGGGACTTTTTCGAAAAATGCTCTATTTTTGTCAATATTTTTGGCTCGAAAATTTACTGCTTAATTTTTATAGCTGCCAATGACAGGGTTTTTTCAAGCTTGAATTATTGCTATATCCAAATTAAATGGCAACATTTTGGATTAAGCATAAATGAATTGAGAATCGTGTGCAGTTTCTATTGAGTCGCTATGTGACTTACTTGCATAGGTATGTCAGACATAAAATTGGTATTCAGATTTGCCGGTCGAGGGAAGAACTCACACGCGTTTTACCGAGAATATAAATTGAAGATTCCACATGAGCAAGTCACATTCGCGAAGAATCACCAGCACAAGTGCTATCGACATTTTACAATAAGTGCCAATTTATAGTTTTGAAGGAAGTGCTCCTGTCTTATTCAGAGTAATCAGTGTTTGGAGATGCAGAGAATGAGGATTATTGTGGGAGCTATTCTAGGATTTTCTGTGCTGTGTGAGAGTTCTCCGCTGATGTCGGTAAGTGGTATAGTGGATTAAAGACCAGGCTGTTTGAGAGTGATCGGAAGTACACTTCCCAAACGGAAACCTCATATAAATCGTTCGATTATATTTTAATTAATTATTGCGAACGCGTAACTCGCTTTTGGACTTGACTTTTCATTTGAACTTTTGAGCATTTTGAAGAGTTTTTGTGTGTTTGAGAATATGGTACCCTATTAACAATACTACTACAGACGGAATCTGTTCCAGAATCCTTAGAAAACAACACGGAGATTTAATTATAAACCCTGATAATCTTATGATAGTTGTGATACTTATAATTCTGCATAGGCAGCCTAAGAACCAACAAAGGAAGGTGTTTTTTTTAATAATTGGTCAGAATCTTTGAGATTATTTTGGTCAATAAACAAATCATAATTAGACAGTAAAAAAATTAAAATAGTCATTAGAATCAGGGAAATTAATCCTTTTCGGGTCCATCAGGGGCAGTTATCCTTTTTAGAGAGCGAAAAACCAGGGGTGACATGATAACTTATTTTCGATACTATCGACTATCGATTCTGAAAAATTTAAACAATAGCTGCACTTCCTGCAACTAATATTGATATTTATCAACAGTCTCATTTTTTCAAAAATGTCACTATGAGTGGTCCAATAATCTGTAAAAAGTCGACATTCACTTAATCCAACAGATATAGATTTATCGACACTATCGATTCGATAGTATCAAAAAGCTATCATTCCACCTCAGGAAAACATGAATAAATTTGTCAAAATATTCGTTTGTAAAAATTTGGCCAAAATATTTGTGTTTTCCTGTCCTGATAGGATTAACACTCCTGACCTGACGCACCCGAAAGTTCATCAAGTAAAATATAGTTTACCAAGTAAAATATAGTATCAGTAATATAACCAGAATTAGAACTAGAAATCCATGTCCTTGCTGTACGAAATCTAATTTTTTTTTAACATTTTTTTATATTTTAATTTAATTTGATTTAATTTAATAATTTTAATAATTTAATGAGATTCTAATCAGGATTTTCACGCATTCCACCTTATTAGCAGTATGATCGGAGTTTCAAAGAGTTTATCAAAGCTTACAATCACTTAATATTATGTAGTAATTTCTTCAAGTTTGATTATAATAAAAATCTTTCACTTGAATGTAAGATAAATTATTGTATCAAAAATTAGGGGGAGGTGGGGCTACATTGATATAAGACTTTTCCCATATCTCTAAAGGAAACTGGGCTTTATCGTTACGTAATTTACCTCTGCTAAACAATACGATAAATATTGTACAGCTTCCTTTAGAAATATGCGAAAAACCGTATATCAATATAGCCCCAACTCCCCCTATTGATATGAATTTCCACCGACGATTACCTTGGTGGACTTAAAATTCATTAGATATAAAAACTTATATTCCAAAAAACCTGAACTAAACACTTCCAACATTTATAAATTTCTAAATATCTTTTTATCAAAAAATAAAATAATTTCAGATATCCAAAACAGATATCAAAAGCAAGATGAAATTTAATAGTTTCTAAATGTAATATAAATAATAAAATCTAAATAATAAAAAATAAATTAATAAATTAATAAATTCTTGAATTTTTTTTACACAGCAAAAAAACATCTTATTCATTCAAGGATTCAAGTAGAGGGAGAAGTGAAACATATCCAAAAGGGCAGTTTCATAAAGCGATATCTTCATCTTTCGCATTTTTTCTCATCTCTTTAGCAATTTTAGAAAGGAACTATACGATTCCCTATTCACTTCAGAGAGGGATAGACCAAGATTATACAAAATGTCTTTAAAATAAAATTAGTGAATCAAAAAATAAGGAAGAAGTATACTTAAAGCAGTTACAGATTGTTATTGTAATTCAAAGTATAATAATTATTTAAAATGTTCTAGCTTGAAAATCTAAAGTTACTTTTGTGTTTTTTGAATACTTAAAACCAGCAGAATCGGTCTTCATATCGTGTCCAATTTTGAGAATACAGAGACTCGGATGAACACATGCATTTTGTTTTATACCTTATTTATTTATTTATTTATTTAGTTATTTATGTATTAAATTATGCCCAACGCACAATAACTTTTGTTTGGTAAACATGTTTTTGACATTTTAATGAGAGTGAGTGAGATCTAGATCTAGTCATCTCGCTCTCTCTCATAAGAAATTTTGAAAACATGTTTACAAACAAAAGTTATTGTGCTCTGGGCATTTTTCATATATACAATTATTTACTATACATGTGTGAATAATAGTCATTTATACCGCCTTATGAACAATTATTTATGGAAATGTCCCGTGGTCCTACAAAAGCTCATTGAGCTTGGGACTTGGGGGTGGAGGAAGGACTAAATAAAGATTTAAAAATTATATAATCTCTAAATAAAAACAAGTTTTTTAATCAATTATTTATTTTATTATTCAAAGATTTTCAATATTCCAAAGCACCTTTCATTTGTAAATAGAAATTTAAAAAATTGAGTAAATTATAAGGAAAAAGGTAAATGCTGAAATATCGGACATCACGGAAGAAAATCTAATTTGGTAGTTTGGATTTTAGTAATCTAGTAATAATTTAGGCGTTTCTGGAATTTTAGCGTATACTTTAAAAATAAATTATTGTTTTTCTTTTAATCATTTTTTAAGAATAATTCTTGAACATTAAAATTGGTTTATTCAACATTACGTGCAGTCCGTACCAACGCTTAACTTTAAGGTAATTTACCCTATGTAAGAAAATAATATTTTTAAGGATTTTTGAATAAAGGGGGTAAGATTTGGAAATCAAGACAACAAAGAATTCCGAGAAAACCGATTCAGAATTCGAGAAACTCTTTTAAAACTTTGTAAAAAAACAAATTATTTAAGCAATTGTATAAGTACAATCTGTACTAGGTAGTCTTGACCTTAATATATTATTTAACTACTAGATTATCGAATGCCAAACTTTAAATTAGTTTGTTTAAAATTTTAAATTTTACCAGCAGCGGTATTACTTTGAAAGCAATAGAATTTTCATGAAAGTTGCGATCTTTATGAATTGAAAAATTAGGCCCATTTTTGGAAAGATTTGGATTTTTTTACTGGTCAGACTATTTTTTTTTTGCTGAATAAATATATTTTTACTTTCCACTTGTTTTTGAATTTTTTTGACGATTCTAGGGGGGGGGGCAGCTGCCCCCCCTGCCCCTAGCTGGGTACTCCCATGAGCGGTAATGTAAATTAGTTACTGTGGAATGTTACAGTTTGTTTAGAAGAAATATTACATATTAATCCAAATAGGCACATCCTTCTATTCACTGAAATATTTGTCAATCTAATCTCTAATGCAATAATTTCCCTATAAATTATTCTTTAGTTGAATAAATTATCCATAGGTCTTCCTTGGTCTTCCTTATCCCAAAATCAAAATTGCTCTTTCTTTGAGTTCAATGAAAAAATACGAATTTATGGAATTAATACTTCAAACTAATAACCTCTACACACTAGAGAAATTTATGTCCATAATGAAGCAAATTCCCTACGCTCGTGCAGGAAAAATTCTTCAATATGGACATAAATTTCTCTAGTGTGTAGAGACTTTAAGAGATTTACGCCCCTTGACGAAAACGCATAATTTTTCCAGAATAGACGCCCACCGATAAGTCGCGATTCTGGAGTTACCACTCTGATGCTTCCCAGCAATGCCACATCTATCCGAGCAGACATTTCTGAAGGATTCTCTTGCGAGAACAGAGATTATGGATACTATGCCGATGTGGCCAATGAATGCCAGATCTTCCATGTATGTCTTCCTGTGATGTTCAATCAACGAAAATCCCGAACTTACCAGTGGAGCTTTATCTGCCCAGAAGAGACTGTCTTCAGTCAGGATTGTTTCACGTGTATGAGAGCTGAAGATATGGCCATCAGATGTGATGAGAGTGAAAAGTTCTACAATCTCAATAGCAATTTTGGAGGAATGATGATGGATGGAGATGATATGGGACAATACAGGGAAGTTACATCAACCACGAGATCAGAGACCACAACATTTCAGACCACGACGGTTTTTGCAGATGATCCCATGACGACTGAAGAGGAATTCTCCACGGAGGATGATATGAAAGTGGATCGAAAGACTGAAGTGATCACTCAAGAAGTGGCCACTGAAGCGACCCCAGAGTCTGAACCACCTGAGAGTGTGATGCAGGAGAGTGAGAATGTGATCAAGACCATTGAGAATATTGTTGAGAAGGCAGCAAGAGATCTCGAAAGGGTAAACGCTACAACACCTCTGACCCGGACAAAGAGAAAAGGTCAGAGACGAAGATTTCTGTTTGCGGCTGATGCCTGATTGGCATGTTTTGTTATAGAGTGTGTAAAACTCTGTGAAATACAATTTTCTCACCACATCCACATTGTTTTACCTTTCACGCACTTTTTCTTTCTTACATCATAAGACCTTTATTATAAGCAATTAAAGTCAAAATAGCATACTATTACCTACATTCGCCTCTACAAAGTGCCACCAAAATTATTAATATTTAGAGACTAGTTCTTTGCACGCAAGATAATCACAATTATATAGATGAAAAGATGCTGCTCTCTCTCTCACTGTATAACATCATACAAATAAAAATTATTTACACACGTCTTGGAATGATTCTGTATGGTTTCACTTATTCAACCGCCACACAATCTCTTCAATTTGGTCTCACGAGGATGATTCTTGGAATCTTCTTCACTCCACGCATCATGCATCTGTTTCTTGCTCCTGAAGTTCTGATGCCATTTCCTCAGCTGTTCGCAGATCTATGGCGAATTTCTTGCGAACTGCCTGTTTACCGGAATCAGGTTGTTGGGCCTCTGCCTCCTGCAGTCTTCTCGAATAATCCTAGACAGAGTAAATAAATGAATAAATAAATAAAAAATTTAAAAAACCATTAAGCCCTATATTTCTAGAATTAATCTACAAATAAAACTTTCCTCTCTCGCTCATTTATCATACTTTATTAATTTGAATTGCTTTTAGTGAGAATACAAAAGACTCTTGAGAGATAAGGCACTCTTTGCGTGACTTCCAATGTAACTTTATGTATTTTTATGAGAAGGATTATCTCCAATCTGATAAGTCACGTGATTCTAATCTCTTCTGTGAATTTTCTCAAAATGTACAAGTTATTAAAAAAAATAAATGACGTAAATGACTATGAGCTTTTATGAAAATCTGGAAACATATACCTAAATCTTATGAGTCACGCAGGTGTTCTGAGAATTATGTTTTGTGAATTTCAGAGTGATTTGTTGAAACAAAATGTACACAGTAAAAAACAACTTATGTTCCACCATTAAATTACATTTCTAATTAACAATACAAAATATGCACTTAATTTATGTTGTACATAATAATTCATTGTGTATGATTTCACTTATCTCCGTGAATTTGAACATTATTACAATTTTTTTACATTGTGCTGTTTTTATGTTTGGTGGTTTAGTACCGATTTCAACCATTTTTTTTTTAAATTTCATAACAAAGTGTCAAAAGAATGTTGTAATGCGATTAAATTCCTGATAAAATTTAATATCGTTTGATGTTGGTGTATCACAGATATTTAGAACTGGTTGATACCTTTTTAGCAAGGAATCAAGGAAATATTTAAACAAAAGCCTGTTTCAATCGGTAAATTAATGCGCTATCTACGGCTATATGACATTTGTCCTAAAAAAAAAAAACGATAGAATGACTAATACTAGGACATTGTTATGTGGACGAAAAGACAGCCTAAATTACATCCAAGAAAATAATTCAAATAAATATCACCGTATATCACAGAAATATATTTTTTTAGAAGTATAAATTAGAGCAGAGGTGTGCAAGAAACCGTTGAAACCGAATTAACGTCAAATGAAACTTGTACGTCAATGGTCAAAACGCTACTATAACAAACTTATTTTGACGTTAATTCGGTTTCAACGGTTTCTTGCACACCTCTGAATTAGAGTCATGTTAGATTTGAAGTTCAACACAAGTTACGCATTCAGTTACGCATCACGTTACATCTCTTATTCAAAATTCAAAAAAAAAAAAACAATTATAAGTTGTCTAGGAGGAAATGAGTGTAGGGGAAAGTGGCCATGCTTTACACGGTCCTAAGCTTCATAATGACTAAATTTCTCCAATGTAAGTGAATAAATGTGACTTCGCAATAATTTTTTTTAAAAAAGGACACTTTGCCGTAGTTTTTAAAATAGGGGAAGTGGAGCACCTTTGAAATTGGATTTTTTCAACTATTTTCATATAAAATTGAGCCTTATTCTGATACAATTTAGCTGCACAAACAGATTGAGAATCTAAAATATATCCCTATTAGTCTCCATTTTATTTAAAAATAGATGAAAAATCCCAATTTCAAAGGTGCCCCATTTCCCCCTATGGGTGCGATTGGTCACATTTATTGAAAAACATAGAAAAACTTTAGTCATTGTGATGGTTGGGACCATGGGCACTTTCCCCTATAGGAATTTCTACACACCGTCGAGATATTTAGAACTCTACAAAATTGCTACAATGCCCCAATCACTTTGAGCACTTTGAGTAAAGACTATTTTTTATGGTCAAAATTTAGTCAAGTCTAACAAACATTTACGGCAGTGTCACGGTCCAAAAACAGCTCTTAGAGCTGAGGACCTGTGGGTGGAGGAGAGAAAAAAAACAAACATTTACACATTAACAGAAATTAATTCGTTTAAACGTTTTAATTTTAGTAGAAGGGAACCGGAATTCATCGGGAAGTGGAGTCAATCTTAGAAAAATAGCAAATCTTTCCAAAGCTTTCGGCTCTAATTTTATTATAATACAATAATTATTTATAGGAGGAAGTGGGACACCTTTGAAATTGGAATTTTTCACCTATTTTGAAATAAAATTGAGCCTTATCGGGATATAATTTAGTTGCACAAACAGACTGAGAATTCTCACCTTTGTCACCTTTTTTTTATTTATTATTTAAAAAATGTATTAAATCGGGTTTGAAATTCTATCATATTTTGAACATCTTTAAAGTAAATAGGGGGAGGTGGGGCACCTTTGAAGTTGAGATTTTTCACCTATTTTGAAATAAAATTGAGCCTTATCGCGATATAATTTAGTTGCACAAACAGATTGAGAATTCTCAATATGTTTTTGTGCAACTAAATTATATCACGATAAGGATCAATTTTATTTCATAATAGGTGAAAAATCCCAATTTCAAAGGTGCCCCACTTTCAAAGGTGCCCCACTTTCAAAGGTACCGTACTTCCTCCTATTTACTTTAAAGATGTTCGGAATAGGTTTTGAGAGAATTTTAAAACCGATTTTATACATTTTTAAAAAATAAATAAGAAAAAGTGACAAAGCGTCCAATGCTTTGCGGAATGTTCAAACTCGTAACTTGGATGCTGTACCTCAAAAGTACTTGCACATCATTTACCGTTTATCGGTTCTCAACCGATTTGAACCGATTCACAAACTACTCAAAAGATCGCTAAAAATAGCTGAGGAATAATGAAATTGAGTTTCGCACAAAAATTGCTTATCGGTTATTAATTGGGGCATTACCGACTATGAACCGATTTTATCTAAACATCGTGACATCAAAAAACTCATAACTTCAGATTTCCAAAATTCTAAATACCAAAATGTGAATATTCCTCCAAATCCTCAATAATAAATTATAATATGAGAATAGCTACTCTTATTTAAATAATAGATAATATATAATGGAGGAACCGAGGCAGAATTGGCAAGGGGTAGAATTAAACAGTGATGCGTTATAGTTTACCTTACACTGAAAAAAATATTTGGTAAAATTGTTCGTAAATGTTTGTGAATTCCTATTGAGGACTTACGAGGCACTCAATGAGTCAAGTGGTAGAGCTCTCGCTCTATGATGCAAGTGTTCCGGGTTCGAATCCCCTTTAGGTTACCAGCAATTTTTCTGGCGTTAAAGGGGTGCGAATTGCATCCAGTGAGCTTCACTGCACTTGATTCCACGGGGCATGGGACTGACAACCCCATCCCTGTATAAGAAAAAATAATAATGGATACCCCGAACTTCCCTTGTGGGAAGGCCTAGTTCCTCTATGGAACGTTGTGCCACCATTATTATATTATTATTATTACTTACGAAATGCTCGAAAACTTTATAACCCACAAAAAGTTCGTAAAAGTTTGTTGTTTTTCACAAACTTTGTTCGAACATTAATCACTTGACGAGCATTTTTTGTTCTGTTACAAACCTTTCTTCGTACATTTTTGTTCGTCTGGTAAACATTTATTAACAAATGAAAAAAATTAAGAACATATTTTTATGTCTTTACGAATATTTACAAACGAATGTTTGTAAAAGTACAAAAAATATTCGTCAAGTGATTATGTTACGAACAGTGTTTGTGAAAAAACTACAAACACAAACTTTTACGAACTTTTTAGTGGGTTATACGGTTTACGAGCATTTCGTAAGTCCCCAATAGGAATTCACAAACAATTACGAACAATTTTACAAAATATTTTTTTTCTGGGTTGAAGGAATATTGAGTATACAACAATTCACAAATTAAGAGGAAAAACCTCCTTCCCTATTCGTTGAAATATTAATCAATTTTTTTTCACAAATTATTCACAAAGAAAAATTTCATTTCTTGGCTAATCTGCCCCAGTCTCCCATAGCAAGAGTAAACTAACGTTTTTCAATATGTAGTAAACTAGCAGTACGACAAATCTTACCTGAAACGCAGCCGCTAATGCAAAGGTGAGTTTCCTGGCCATTGCTCGACTGTCGCAAACGAAGGCTTCGACTTCGAAGGGACTCCTAACAGATTCCTCATTGACCAGAATAATAGAGAAAACCCGAGAGTAGACGATATCCTGTACTCCATATGATATCGTATCGACATTGTGTACCCATTTTCTGTACTCTGTAATTTTATTAGGAATTGTCTCGAGAATGATGGCATCTAGGGTCACTGTTAGGTTACAAATAGGCAGGACTTTCCCTGGAGCCATTTCTTTGGCTGCAGCCACCTTCAAATAAAATGATCATAAATAAAACCACCCATATATTTCGCGCCAACTGACTGTCTTACCATTTTATCTACTGGCTTCCGGGTGTGCTTGATGCCCCAGAGTCCATTTCCTTTCTGCTTCCCCAGGTATTTCACCTGCAAAATAGAAGCAAAAGAAATACAAATCAGTGGAGACAATTGGATGCAGTGCGAAATGCACATGAATAATTCACATTCTGCACACGATTGTTGCAGAGAATGACTTCTTCATCTTCATCAATTTATAAGACACTCTTGCCTTTGGGTGCAATATCAACTCCAACAGACATTCATTGCGAGACAATTGATAATTTCCGGTTGTTTAACTCGTGGCAAAAGTGCGCACCACATGAAATACGCCTTTGATGATATGGGTGTTTACATTGCTCTCTTAAGCTTTCAGTTGCAGAAATTTTAATGAAACTTTCCTGATAAGATTATGATTGGTTACCCAAGTGTTTAAAAATAATCTATATGATTTACAAAGTATATAAAATATTCCAGGGAACTTCTTGGCTTTCGAATAATCCGATACTTCTCAGGAAGTACATATAAGATATTTTAAATAAGCTTTATGTTTTAATATTTTTAGGCCACGCCCTCTTAAGAAACTATATTTTTTGTGTGTTGATTACGGAATACATGGAGTTCCGCTTTGAAAGAAATTTTCGGGACCGAAAAAAGCCCGTGAAGTCACTCCAGTCAGTGACACAAAATATTTGCATACCTACAGGAGATACTTTTGTAATAAAATACCGGAACGCTGTGATGTATGCAAAACATTTTCGGCGCTACTTTTTTGGCTTATTTTCAACGCCAACGGTTCAAAAGAAGTGTACAGTAGAGTTCCTCAAATTTGAACAATATTTTCAAACACGTAACGGAATTGATGTGAAATTCACTATTCCTAAATTAAGAAAAATTACTTTAAAGAATATATCAATGTCATTTATTGTGAAATAAATGGAAGTTGTTGCGGAAGTTATTATAATACGATAATATTGAGGAAATACTAGAGAAAATATTTTTTTGATTCAGACTCCACGCAAAACTTTCTTCGCATAATCTCAAATTTTACATTTTGAATTCAATCGTAGTTCAAATTTGAGGAACTCTACTGTATTTCAAATTTACCGCGTGAAAAAAAAATCGCACACATTTAGGGAGATTTCAAAAATTATTTTATAAATGAGCTCCCATAGACAATTCATATCAAATTCTTTCAATCCGTTTTCACTCAAGCCGGAACTCCCTGTACTGTGATATTTTGATGTTTGTGGTATTATCCATAATTTAATAAGTAAAAATAAGAGATTAAGATATTGTGCGTTAAATAATAACAAATTAAATTGTGCTACATTTCGAAGACCTTGCAATATCGGACACTTTTCTTTCTCAAAATTTCGTAAAATTTAAATTAATTTCATTAATTTCTGAATGTTGTAAAATATGAAAGAAACAAAAGAGTCCCGATCAGGATTTCTCGGGATACCGTAGAAAAATCTTTGAAGGAGTTCCGAAACGGCAAAAGCCTATGAGAAACTTTGTGTCCTATATAACACACAAAGGACTATTTTTATTCAATTTAATTTCAGAGAAAGCAAATATCAAATATCATAAACTACTTTGGAAACTTTCAAATTATACTTCGAAAAGAAGGAGGAAAAAAATAGTTTTAAAGACTTTGGAGCCTTTACGCAATGTGTCCGAAATTTAACACAGTCCCTATTGGATTTAAAAAAAATTGCATTGCAAGGGATCCTTAATATTTCAACTGATCTATTCAAAAATTAACAGAAAAAATGCAAAAATAGTTTTTACACTATTTTTCTTGCTCAGAAAAATATTTTTCTCATATATTTCATATTTCTAAACAATATTTCACTTAGGAATATATAAAAATTTTATTTCGTAATAAAAAGGTCTCATTAAGTATAACATTTTTCAATCTTTAATGAGATGTTGTCTTTAATTACAGCTATTTCCAGAAAGTTCTTCAATAAGCAATAAAAGAAATGTGTAATGAAGTAGAGCAATCTAAACTATGTTCAGAAGATTTTTAAGTATCAACGGAGATTTTAGTACCCCTAATTAGAACATGTAGAGCTCAATCATTTTTAACTAACTCCTATATGATGTCAAGTAAAATTCTTATGAAAATGAAAAATTGGAGAAATTTTCGAAATGTTTCAAAATTTCAATTATTTGAAAATATTTCATAAATCCTAATACGTTGATTGTGGGGAAAAAACATGAAGAATGTTGCTTTTTATGGTGTTTTGTATGTTTTTCTTTTCACCTAAGGTGGGTGTCAATTGAGCCACTGAATTTCTCACTCTTTCCTCCCAACATTACATAAAAGGCAATGTTATACACTTTGCATATTGTACAAATAGAGACCGACTAAAAGTGCTCAATTATCGATTTTATCCACTGTTTAACAGTGAATTAATGGCTGACCATTTATTAATTGATTTCACTTCACTGAAACTATTTTGAATTTATGACCATCACACAGAACTTATGAGGAATAAAAAAAGAGAAATTTTGTGTCCAATTTGTGGAGACAACTGTGAACAATATTATTTTTTTTTTATTTGATGAACACCACAAATATAATGATCCTCTTCCGCTTCATTTTCCCTACGACGGCATAACATTTTGAGGGCAAACAGGTGAACTTGTGTGTAGTTTTCCATTTCATCCGCATTTTTTTTAACTCTATTCTGCATTTTCTGTTGACTCGTCACTCTCCCTCATTGTCTCATTTCCACCGGGTATACACTTCTTTGTTAGCTCATCTGGATGTCACTTCCTGCCCATTCTCAGTTCTCGTCCCCCAAGTTCTACCGTTCATACGCCATATATTTGTTAACAATGCAAATAATTATCAATGGTCCAATGATGTTAAAACACTTGTCCAGGAGTTTCTCGGTCCCATCCATTCCCAAATGCCTATAAGGGCATGAGGGGTGCACTGTTCTTTACCATTCCTAACACGTCCAAAGTACACGAGGAATGTTTAGGAAATTGTGAAAGGTGCAAAAACCAGCATGCATTTGCACGTTCTTCCCAAGTGATTAATGAATTCTATTAAATCCAAAATGATTAGAATGATGTAATAGGCATACCGCAGTACTTATAGGTATTATTGGAATTTTTCTTTGAATCATCATTTGCCTATTTTATTCTATTTAAACGAATAATTGGCTTAAATTCTTTCGCATTTGAATACTAAGCACAATTTTCGAATAATCTATAAATTACGGAAGATTCGCCGCAGGCATAGAAAAAAATTATTCCCAATTTTAAAATTATTCAAAGAAGTTTACATTAGAAGCAATGATAGTTGATTTTTTTTATTATGAAAATTTCCTATAGAGATAGAGATTTAAATTATCTTTTTTGCTTTAGAGATTATTAGGGACAATTTATTAGATTAAAGTAAGGTTAGTTAGTTGAGGTTATGTTAATCCTAACCTAAGACTTAAAGTATAATATTGGGTTATAAAAACACCACCAATTTACTATTGAGTCAGGGGTGTATAAAAATAAAGAAATATGGTAAATTAATGAAATAGTTACTTATAACCCTTTAAGGACGAATGAATCACCGGTGACCCAAAAATGAAATTTTTTCTAGGGCTATCTAGAGTAAGTGTGCCAAATTTCGGCATACTTGCATGCAAGCGCCAAAGTCTCAAGTTTGAAATGTAATATATTTAATAGAAATTGATTTTTTTCATTCCTTCTTCTTAAGGAGTGTTGCTTAGAACCTTGTAGACAGTTTATCGTCTTTATTTACTTTAAAATCATTCTTAATACAATTTAAAATGAATAAAAATGTAGACATTGCTTTGATGCCCTATTTCGGCCACCTTCATTCTCATAGTTCCTTGCCCTTCAGGAATTCTTCCAATGTCTTTTTTACGTCATCTCGTTTTTCAAAGCTACATTTTTTATTATTCTTTTGCATTGTATAATCTAGAGTATGTAAAAACTAAAAATTCATGAAAATTCGAGGAACAAAAAAGGTGGCCGGAATTGCAAGCTGGCCGGAATTTGGCACACTTACCCTATAGTCGTATTTTGCTCTAATAAAAAGTCAGAACAAAAATTTTTCTGACCCCCTATTTTTTTTAAAGAGTTAAACACATCAAATTACCTCATTTTGATATAATTTAGCTTCACAAATCAAGTATAAAGTTTTTACATTAAAATAAACCTCAATCCATTGTAAAAGGCCAGTGATAAATTCCGATAAGTTTATGGTAGATGAAATTCTTTGCAGGCGATATCGAAGTGCTTGGAAGTTAGGGTTCTTGCAAATTTGAAATGCGTGAAAATTCGATTTTGAGTTGAATTTTAGTGGTAAAGAATCACGTCGAGAAAAATATTCTCAGAAATCCTGCACTCAAGAGCAACTCAACAAGGTTTTAGAAGCTTTTCATCGCGGTTTCAGTTACACTGTTTGTCTCCAATTAGAAAATTTCCCTTGTCTCCATTTGGAATAATATGTTTCCAATAGAAGCATTTTACGCTCGCGTATTTTTCTTGTATTTAAGAAGTTTTCATATTATATCTAAAGAATTTTCACTAAACAGTAACATTCTAGAAGAGTCAAGGAGCAAATTTATGTAATTCTCTTCAGAAAAAATATGAACTTAATGTGTTGAATCTTCTGTCAAAGTCAAAGCGTCTGGAAATGGTTTTGAATTAGGACATTTACCCTACAAATACTAAAATTTCAACACAATTGAAAATGGAAATTTCACGATATTCGACATAGAAATTTTAAAAATTGTTATTTTGATTCTTAATTCGAACCACTAGATCAAAATAGCCCCATCTCTCCCTAGCCCATCAAGGACTGAACCACGCGAACTCCAATATAAAAAGCCAAAATAAATTTAAGTATCAATTATAAGTTCTTTGACCTAAATTAAAATATTGTGATCTGCCTAAGAATTACTAACTAAATTTTTCTTTAGTGAAAAAAATACTTTAGAAAAATTACCGAGATTTTGCAAATGAAAAAACCTTAATTTCATGGTAGAGAGAGGTGTGGGACTATTTGAGCTGTGGGGCTACAATGCAAACTGGGATTTACGGTAATGTAATTTATTTTTATAAAACAATTATGAAACTAAATACAAGGTGCAGATTATTTGAGATATACTAAAAAATTGTATATCAATGTACCTTTACATCTCAAAATAATACCATCTTCCCCTAATGCTTAACGTAACGTCTCATTTTAAATTATACTTGGTATAATAATAAACCTATATCAAATAAAACAGATTAGATTAATTGTATTAAATAAAACAATAATGATTACAGCTTTTGTCCAAAAACTAGTTTATGTATACTTTTATTAATTTATTTTATTATCTTTGTTTTGAAGTATTTTAATTATGATTAATATTGTATGTAGAGGAAGGATGAAACTATACATTAAAAATTATATTGTTGTATATTTATAAAGGAAGCTGGACTTTAACATATGGTATTTAAATTAAATTAAACTAAGCTCGACCTCTTTTAGAAATATTCGGAAATAGCGATTTCAATGCAGCCCTACCTCTCCCTATCTACTTCACATTTCTCTTCCCTAATAAATTAAAAAGAAAATAATATTTCAAGGAACAATATGGAGTTAGTTCCAAGCGAGGTTTTAAAGATACTATAAGTCATTAAATACGATAAATATGCCATTGCATAATTCTTTAATGTAATGGGGATTTTTTATTATAATAACAAGAAGGAAACTTTTTTAGGAACTTCTTTAGATTAATATATGTAGATTTTAAAGTGCTAAAATTACATTAAGTAATTTTAAAAAAAAAACATAAATTGCAATCAATTTCAAACAATATTTTTTATATGTTAATTATGACAAATTTTATAGATAGATAAAACGCACCCTCATAAAACAACTTATTAAAATTAAGTGGAACGCCACAGTTTATAAACTAAGTCGGAATCAAGTTTATTACAGAGCGAAAGTGCAATAAAATATAATCAAAATAAATCTTAATCATTCTAAAAGCTTCATTTTGGAAAGGTATATTTAAGGTCCTATAAAATTATAAGGAATCCAAGAAGATGACTTTATTGATTTGAACTCAAGCCTAAAAAACTTATAGACTATAAATTAAAACTACATTCAAATTAACTAAAAAAATATATAAAGCAATTATATTATATTTAGGAAAGAATGTAACTAACATTTCACAAAAGCCGACTGGAAATAGTTGTGAAAATTTATTGCGGTTACGACGTTATAATGTTTTTAACATGTGAAATACAAAAATCAAAATATTACAAGTCTCATGAAAAAGTAATAAATTTCTCGAAATTAATGCGGTAGACTTTGAGGTATTAATAAAATGTGAGGAAATTCAGTAATTTATTAACCTATTGGTATTTCTCAATTTTTGAGGAAGTTCAATGATTTCTCAACATGAACTGTAAAATGTAAACAATGTTTCTGAACTGAAGAAATTTTGTCAAAAAAATGCCCACCACTAACTTCTACCGGAAGGCCTTAATTAGGTTTTTTTTCCTGCAGAATGTGGTGCAACAATCTGATAGTTGACACTTGAGGGTTTTCATTACCCTAGAACTTCCTAATCTTTCACTACAATTATTACTCCTCACAGTAAATACTTTACTACTGCCACTTTGTCTTAATTTATGGTAATTTAATTACATTTAAGGGCATTAACTGTTATCTCATGTACTTCATTCGTCGCCCGAGGTTATTCCTCCGCTTTTGCGACCCATGGTGATGTGAGGAAAAATTCATTTGAATAAATTTCTAACGCAGGAAAAAGATCAGCAATTTACAATAAAATCAACACACGATGATCAAATCAGTGAAAAATTCTTATTTACCATCACTCACTATTCTTCTTTTTTTCTGTTACCACCATCCATCATGGACAGAAAGAGTTTCAATTTGAATTGGGAGGTAAAGAGAGAAAAAAGTATAAAAGAATAGTTCTTTTAGATTTTTTTGTGGCTCGCACAGCAACAATAGCCCCCAGAAAATTTTGTAATTTACATTCATAGCACATTTTGCATGGAAAATTGTTGCTCTTTTCTCAAAATATCATTTGTCACTTGATGGCTGATGAAATGCGTTCTTCACTTCGACTGTTTTGGCGCGCAATTTAGTCGCTGTAAGCTAACAAGGGAGACTCGTTGACAACAAAAGTGTACACCGCCAGAGATAAATCACTCATGAAATTATGTTAGAGACAAAAAGCAGGACACACCTCGACGACTTGAAATATTGAAATGGAGTCTCAAAAAAATGTTATATCATACCTTATTTTTAGTAATCAAGCTTATCTATTCATTTAATCAATTTTATCACTTTTGCGGATTTAAATAGTCGTATTATACTCTATTGATTCTATTTTTCATTGCGTAAAACTGCAATAATAATTTTGACAAAGCAAATTTTGTCAATATAGAATACAAAAAAAATATTACGACTGACCACATTCTTTCATTTCGATTCGAATTTACATTGAAATATTTTAAGATTAGAAAGCAATACTTTTCAGAATAACAAGTATTAAAAAACTAAATAACCCGAATTAAATTTCAAACTTTGTTCTTTGATGTTTCTAATTAGGAAACTTTAGAAATTTAAATGCTTTGGAAAACTCTAAAACTTGTTTTATTACTGTTGAAACAACCTTTCACAGGTTATGTTTGGCATAACCTTAACAAGTTAATAAACTAAAATTAACTAATTAAATCATTAAGTTGATTTTGGCAGAATAAAACCAAAATTGAGTATTTTAGTACAGTTTCACTTTAAAAACTACATCAAAACTCACAATTTGAAAAATCTTAACCCCAAAAACTTTGTTAAATAACAGTTCCAGTAAATAACAGTGCAGTTCCAAATGCAAGAAGTCGCTTGAAATCCCAATAAATAGTAAAATAAAATATTTTATTTGACTTTAAGATTGTATTTAAAATAAAAATAAAAAACTCAGATTTTATTTATTAATCTCTTATTTTCGAAAACGGCTTTATCGATTTATCTTATAAGGGAAGAGTACCCCGGATCGGAATGTTAAGAAACATGCTCCATATTTAGTTGAAAATATAATGCACAAAACATTATTTGGTATTTTTATGTATGCTAATTGATACATTAGTGATACCTTTAACTATATCTGTGCTTTTGAATATTTAATTTTTACAATAAATTAATAAAAAAAATATGTGTAATTGCAAACTTGCAATCAGTACCTCGGATCGTCAGGAATTTAATCAAGTGTCTCAGGGAAAATTGGTTTTATAAATTAAATCTGTGTTCATGCACTGTATTCTTGTGAGAGTTAAATAGTAAAAAGTAGCTAATAATTTAAAAAAAATCATTTAATTTGGAGCAAGATTGTGGTATTAACCTGACGATCCCAGGAACACTGCCAATCGCTGGTATTCTTTCCTTATTCGAATATGCTTTAGAGGTAGCCTGAAGTTCGTCATTTTGAATTATTGTATTTGGATGACTCATTTTTTAACCGATTTTGTTAAATTTGGATTTTTTTGGAAAAGTATTGACATTTCCAACCCGGCTGTATCGGACTTTATTGGTAATGAATCGGTTAAGTACCGATAATTTAAAACATTTTTCCGGAATTTTTTTTACATGACATTAAGTTTGTTCCGGAGCTAGAAGAGTTTGTTCCCAAGGTAAGAGATATCGACTTCCGGTCTTCGATGACCCCACCCTCCTTAAGAAGACATCATTTCGGACGGTATTTTTTCCTTCACGCCTCACCCCCTCCATCATCACAAAAGAACATGTTTTTTTTATTTATTTAGGAAACTGCTCCCACGATTTCTTTAATCTTCGGACATGTTTTAGAGGTAGCCTAGGTGAACATTTCATAAACGAAAAAGTCGCCGTTTTGAATTACCATTCACTGGTAATGTCCAAGGGTTCCATTTTTCTGACAAGGGTTTCTGCTTTCTCAGGTTTCGCGATGCAAAGTGTGGGTTTCTCGGGTTTCGCGATGCATAAATTAGGTTTCTTGGGTTTCGCGATGCAATTTTTGAGTTTCTCGGGTTTCGCGATGCAAAATGTGGGTTTCTCGTGTTTCGCAATGCAATTCTTGGGTTTCTCGGATTTCACAATGCAGAAATTGGGTTTCTCGGGTTTCGCGATGCAAAATATGGATTTCGGGATGCAATTATTGGGTTTCTCGGGTTTCGCAATGCAAAGTGTGGGTTTCTCAGGTTTCGCGAAGCGTTTCTCGGACAATTGACGAGGGTTTCTCAATATGAGTTACCCTTTGGTAATGTCAGAAATATTATTTAATTTTTTGGAGTATTTTTGTCCTTATGGTCTATAATAGGTAAAAAATATACCGAATTAGACCCTGTTGGATTTTCCGAAATTTAAATGTAAGACGTTACATTGATTTTGTTTATAAGTTTCATTCTTATTTTAGATTTTCGCTCAGTGAAAAACGTCTCTTCCTTAAAGAGTTAAAAATTGGAATTATAAAATTATATCGACTTGGTTTTCAAACCCAAAATGTAGTTTTCACTTCAAGTTTTCTTATTTCCTGTATTTTTTTACTTATTACAAAAATTGCAGTAGTTTAATTAAGAAAGCACAGGCTGTGCGACGAAGAGACATTTGATGCGATTCTTGGAGAAACCACGTTCAGTGAAAACATTTCGGTACAGGTATACAAGTTTTACTGACAATTCTACAATTAGTAACAACGGTAACAACAAACAATTGAGTTATAAGTTGGGTAAAATCATAAGAATATTTAAGGTTTTAAAAATGTACTTAGAGGTTGATTATGCATAAAAAATAAAACCAAAAGCAATTTCTTTCCTCATGTCACCTTGTAGTATTCTTTTGCTTTCAGATTATAGAACCATTTATTCTTAAAGCCTTCTTGTTCTATTATAACGAACCTTTAATTCGTTTAAATAAAAGTGGCATAGGGGAAACCTTCAGGTTTTACATACAACCTGACTTCGAACACTCCATATTTTCCTCATATTTCTTAATTTATTGAATCTGACGGCACAATACATTTTAATAAATAGTATTAAATCACACATTTCCTGAAAAACTAGGTCAGAGCCAGATTCATTAAAGGAATATCGGAAAAATACGAAGTGTTCGAAACCAGAGTATCTGCGAAGTTTGAAAGCTTTCCCCAACTAGGACTGGACTCCAAAGCTTCTACAACTATTTATTTCAAATTTTCGTTATAGGCCTGTTAAAAGTCGATTACAGAGCAATAGTTTAGATTCCAACATAATATAACCATTTGGTTTTTTAATTATTCAAATCGATTTTAAAGTAAAAATTCGTTTCGCCGTTCTCTTCGCAGATTTTGTTTCTATTTCTTCGACATCGTGTCGATTTTGATCATATTTTTCTTCATTCTCATTCCTGACTTAAATTTAAAGTGGCAAATTCTTTTCTTAGGCTGTTACACTATTTAAGAAAAATTATGATCAAAATAAATAAAATAAAAATTTTAAATTGAGTGACCGTTAAGACGCGTATTAGATAGCGTCTCCCCGCGTCCCCTTAATAAATAATGTTTTATTACAACTTACTAAAAGAAAAGAAATAATATAATGAAAAGTAGTTAATCAACCCTACTGTACAATACTAAGTTTCTCTTGATCAAATGTTAATAAAGATTTTACAGTGACATGTGAACTCACCTTAAAAACCATCGGAAGATCTGAAACCTTCACTTCCATCTCATCTTTCGACTCCTTGGATTCCCTTGGTGTGGAATTCTTGGATGTCTTGGACGAATTGCTCATCTTGATGTGTCCACTGACCACTCAAATTTCTTTCACTCCTCAAATTCACTCCGAGACACCACATAAAACTGATCCTCTCGCCACTTCTACCCAAATTACAGTGCTGCAAACAAGATGATCATCCACTTTTTGGGTGTGAACTGCCGGGAAATAATAGAGTTTCATCAGACGATGGCGTTTTTTGATGATGATGAAAAGGCAGGGAAACAAAGAAAGTGATTGAGTGCTGGGCCCCAGAGAGAAAGAAATTGAGCTATTTTGGGCGTGGGTGTGAGAAGTCTTAGAGTTGATTTGAACCTATATATTTCGCAATGTTTTAATTGGAAAAGTGTTGTTGCTTGACATTGATGTCCAACACGCGATCACAGAAAATTGAGGAAAGTCTGCAATTAAAATCAATTCCTCTCATAACACAAGTTCTATAACGTTCCTTTTTTTCTAGTTCTTCGACCCTTCACAGCAAGAAAGTCATAAATTTCCATTCGAAATTTTAATGTGGCTGATGCAGGGGAATTCTTTCAACTTTTCTTCACTTTCTACTTATTTCTGGGAATATAGAATAATTCTACAGAAGAAGCAAAGGGGAATGCCAATGGAATTGGTTGGACTTCTTTTGTGAGACAGTGCTATAGAAATTGAGCGATAGACGACGTGATACGCTATAAAACAATTCTGTAGGGTCCCTTATCAGTGCGATAAGAGAGAAATAATTGAAAAACCTTGAAGATTCCCGCATGATAGAGTGACTATTTTTCTCTCTGAGAAAAAAAATACATTTCAATGGGTTTTCTTGCTCCACAACAGGTCGACCAATATTTCTGCTGTCGAGGGAAAGCAACATTTTCTGATATATTGCCATTCATTATCTAATCACGAAAAAGTCCCCATATTGAGCGAATTTTTTTCCTTTCCTCTCCAATAATAATCATTTCTCACACACCTAATTTTTCGCTTTTGCTGTATTTTTTTCTGCCCAGTTGTTGGTCTTGTATTTTAACTTCAGGAAGTGACCAGGGAGTTGAGGCAGAAAACGAAAGTGTTTTTGGTTTTTGCCCAAAATCAATTTTAATGGGAGCAAAATCACGATTTTGTTCTTATTACAAGTTTTGTGCCACGCCAAAGCACGATACACACCAAAGTAAACAAGAGATTTTTATCCGCAATATTCCAATAGAATTGCACTAATTAGTTGATTCAAGAGTCCCTCACAAATCCATCAAAATAAATTTTCCATCAACAATTTCTACACTGCACAAACTGCCGCCAATACGGCCACATGCAATTGTATTGCAACGGTCACGACTGTTTTTTTTATCGGTTCCGCAAAATAAATGCAAATGCGATGACTCTGACGAATGAGTCAGAATATTCGAAAGAGGAATTTCAGGCCAACAATTAAACCACCTGCGCTCGATAGAAGCACATGCTACTTACTGAGGAGGCACTAGTGGACAGCTTTGGTGGAAACCGCCAACAAAAAGAGCGCGCAGTGGTGGGATTCAAGTGGTGATAGAATCTCATTGATAATCGCAACTATTTGCTCTCCACCACATAATGCTGGAGTTTATTTAATTAATTGCCTCTAATACTATCGCTTGTGTGTGATTCATCTCCCCTTTTGGGTTATGTAATAAATTTATGAAGTGTTTTTGTATTTTCGTGAAATAACACACTGAATTTTTTAACTTGATATTCACACTGGAATAAACAGCTGAACAACGAGTTTAGAGTTTCAGAGCTCGGCAACAGATAGCGAACAAAGACAAGAAAAAGGCGGCAAGAATTTTTAACACCTTCCAAGAGTTAGGGCAGAGTTACATTCACCGTCAAATCGTCACCGTCACCATAGGAATAGGGGAAGGGGTGCTACCTTCGCACGACTTAAGCTTCAGTCAACTCAATTTTTTCTATGTTCAAAATCATCAAAAGCATTGAAAAATAAATTATCCGAAGCTTAAGTCGTCCGAAGGTAGCGCACTTTCCCCTGTCGCAATTTTAACAGTACAGTAGACTCTCACTCAATCGGCTCTTTCTCAATCGGGCGACAAATTTTGTTGACAATTTTCACGTTTAATTATAAGGCTAATTCGCTCAAATTCGCTGCAGTTCTTCCTATTTTATTGTGATTCTTTATAATTGAACGCTTTTTGTGGAATTTTCAAAGGCTTTGACGCTCAATTCTATCGCTAAACCGGATGACATTTTGCCCCATATTCCCGATTGAGAGAGAGTCTACTGTAGGTATATATCAGACCTGTGTTCGTTAAAAGTCGTGTAATATCGGAAATTTTGTGTTGATAATTTTAATGGAAATAACAGATAGCTATACTGGTAACACTAATCCCGATCATTCACGGTGCCATGATAAATATTTTTGCGCCAAAAAGACATAACAGACATAAAAACTCACATAGAAAGAAATAGTCTTCCTGATATCTTTGTCGGAAGACGGATAGCTGTTCACTACACACCTTTTTAATTGAATCCTGTAGAAATACAAAGAAATTAAATACAAATATCACTTCAAATAGAAAGTTCTTAAATCGCACGCAATTCAACTGTGAGAGAGAGATAGAGACACAAATAACTCACTCGACAAACGTCTGATGGTGCTGCGGTTGCAAAAAATCTCTGAAATGCGACAAAATATTTTCTTCTCTATTTTATCCTTATTAGCAGGTCGTGTCCCTTCTTGTAATATGTACTTTTGCATTCCTTTTTAACCAAAATAGTGTTGTACAAAAGGGTTTTTCTCAAACCTATCCTGAATTTTGGGACAGCTCAAAAGAATATGAGTCTTCCAGCTCAAAATTTCATCCCAATGTTTTTGTTGTAAATATCGAAGAGTATTTACAATTAACCGAAATAGCTGTATTCAACTAAATTATTAAAAGAATTTTCTTGTGAAAATTACTTAACTCTAAGAAATTAAGCAATTTGCACATTAAAAAACCTCTCATTTTCTCTACGTGAATTTTCCCGGCATTTCGAAGAATGCCAACAGGCACCACCAAATTCACTTTGGCTTTCTTTTTTCGCAAAATTATCAAAATCTCTCAATTTTGCGAAAAAAGATTCTTATTTCTAAACAACTTGAACTATGTGGATCATTCTTTCTCTGGACAAGGATCCCTATAGTATCTATGATTTCATGTAAGTCTCATTCTCTGAAATCTTATACCTATTTAAAAAATCGCAGTGTTTGGTGGTACCCCTGTTTGGTGGTGCCCCAGTTTCCCCTATGGGAAAATGAATGGCCAAAAGTACTTACACAGCTGAAAAAAGTGAACTCTTTTAGCCACATCCGATTTTCATTTAATTTGTTAGAAAATCTTATTAAGGATGATATCACAATAAAATTTAGTTAATTAAGAAATGGACTTTCATTGAATAACATCAAATATTTTCATCAAAAATATGAAATAATGCAAAACAATTTCTCTTAACATTAACAAGTTTCTTAAGAATCCCATGTTTTTTTTAGTGATTGTTTACCTTGTCGAGAATTTCTTTTAATAACTTAGAATTAATCAAGTCGATACAAATCAAATATGGTTTTCTGATTCATTAGATTAGAAGTCACGAAATAAGACCCATTTTCCTGTTCTAAATAAACTCATAATTGCCTTCTAGATCTAGACACACTTACGACTTACATAATTATATTCAAAATAATGATCAGATTATATTAACACCAGTATCTGACTAATCCCGTTCTCGATTTAAGCCGAGAAACGGCTTATACGGGCTTCAGACTTAAGATTTAGTATATGGCTTAACTAATCTAATTTTTTATCAATTACGATTTTTGGGAAAAATTTAACTTAGAATTGGTTTATTAAGGACAAATGATCTATTAGGCTCACAAAACGCAATAAAATTGCTCGCAATTTAAGATTTTGAGACATTCGGGGACTGGGATAAACCTCTAGGTCTAGTCTGAAACCGGCCTTAGTGGGAAACTGATGGAAACAATGGAAATTTAGCGAAATCATTATTTTGATTATAATTACGTTTAGCCGTCTCTCGGATTAAGTCGTAAGTGTATCTATAATGGCATAATGGATCATAGACCCTTAATATATTCTATCCTAAAGTCAAAATTTTCCAAAAAATCTCAACTCTTGAGAATTTAGAAAGGTTAAGCCATACAACTAATACGGGCTTCAGACCTGGCTTAGCCATATGGCTTAACTGGCCTGATTTTTTATCAGTCAGGATTTTTGGAAAAAAAAATAACTTAGGATTGGATTATTAAAGATAAATGTGGAGCTCAGAGGCAAAATGACACATATCCTATGGCTAAAGCATAGGATATATTTCATTTTGCCTCTGAGCTCCACAAATGGCCTATTAGGCTTTCAAAAAGCAATAGAATTGTTCGCTATTTAGGATTTTGAGGCCTTCAGGAACTGGGATAAACCTCTATTCTGAAAACCGCTTAACTCTTTCGTCTTTTTTGGGACTCTGAGTACCCAAAGAAGCATATGAATATTTTATGAAAAATAATGCTTTTAAATTAATGTTTTTAAGAGTTACAGTAGACTCTCTCAAATTCGGGCATATAGGACCGAAATGTCAGCCGAATTAGACAGAAATTCGGGCGACATGTGCATATAGATATTGAGTTTACACACTGATATATATCGTAAATTGCATGAAAATCCCTCAATAATGCAAAATCACATCAAAACTAAGACAAACCATGCCAAATTTGAGCATATTTGATTCATTTGATAATCACAATCAAACTTGAAAAATGACAACAAACTTTTTTCAAATGTAACCGCTGCCCGAATTAAAAAATAGCCCGATCTTAAAAGAGCCGAATTATAGCGAGAGTCTACTGTAACTCTTTCCGGAACGCAGCATAATGCTGCAAGCCAATTTCACCATTTTTTAATCAAAAATATCTAAGCTCAGGAATTAATAGAGGTCCTACAAAAAATATATTACATTTGGACATCCTTATAGTTTGTAATCATCCAGAAGAATCGGATTTTTTCAGTTCTGAATAATTAAAAAACATTGTTTTTCATAGAATATGCATATGCTTCTTTGGGTACTACAGTCCCAAAAGAGACGAAAGAGTTAAGGACAAATGATCTATTAGGCTCTCAAAAAGCAATAAAATTGCTCGCAATTTAAGATTTTGAGACATTCGGGAACTGGGCTAAACCTCTAGGTCTAGTCTGAAACCAGGCTTAGTGGGAAACTGATGGAAACAATGGAAATTTAGCGAAATCATTATTTTGATTATAATTACGTTTAGCCGCCTCTCGGCTTAAGTCGTAAGTATATCTATAATGGCATAATGGGCATAATGGATCATAGACCCTTAATATATTCTATCCTAAAGTCAAAATTTTCCAAAAAATCTTAACTCTTGAGAATTTAGAAAGGTTAAACCATACAACTAATACGGGCTTTAGACCTAAGGCTCAGCCATATGGCTTAACTGGTCTAATTTTTTATCAGTCAGGATTTTTGGAAAAAAAATAACTTAAATCATTCCAATAAAAAATTTCAAAAGTCACATTGAAATAAAATTTCAAAGAAATTCTAAAGGGACAGATAATCCTAACCGGCTTATGTAGGTGAGATTCTTAACGTGAGCTAACTCGGAGTGCATGCAAATTCGATTTGATGCTGAAGTAGGGAGACGCCATTCAGTTATCTTGAATCAAATTCGTGAAATTATACAAATTTTGTATTTAAACCAAAATATCAAGGATTTGGATGAACTTATAGAAAAGTGATATATGGGTGAAATGTAGACCAGAATGTTCTCTA
>NC_077223.1:78802221-78863837 GCF_024763615.1 Phlebotomus papatasi
AAATAATGTTTTTAAATTAATGTTTTTAAGAGTTAACTGTTTCCGGAACGCAGCATATGCTGCAAGCCAATTTCACCATTTTTTAATCAAAAATATCTAAGCTCAGGAATTAATAGAAGTCCTACAAAAAATATCTTACATTTGGACATCCTTATAGTTTGTAATCATCCACAAGAATCTGATTTATATTATTTTTAAATAATTAAAAAACATTGTTTTTCACAGAACATTCATATGCTGCTTTGGGTACTCAGAGTCCTAAAAGAGACGAAAGAGTTAAGCTGGTTATACATTAGACATAATTTATTGAAATATTTCTTTTCAATGTCAAATATTGACAAGGATTGCCTCCACATTGCAAAGATCTATTGACATAAATGTTTCAATATTGAAGAAAATTGTCCAGTGTGTAGGCAAATATTCAAATCTTGTTTCAATATGGAACACTTTATTCAATATTTTATTTCATTATTTTGAATGGCTACAAACTTGGCCAAATCATTCCAATAAAAAATTTCAAAGTCACATTGAAATAAAATTTCAAAGAAATTCTAAATATCAAATTAATTTGATATTTCCTTCAATATTTTTTAATGATCAGGAATCTTCGTCCTTCAGGACATCACAGAACTGCTGGATTTTCCTTGTTCATGAATGAAAACACATCCAAGATCAAAATCCAAGTCAAGACATATCTCTCCTACATCCTCCAGAAAATCCCAGATTCTTGGAATTTGGTTATATATTTTGTTCAATCTCCTCAAGAACCCAACTTGGTCAGCACTAATCACCTGCTTCCTCCAGAAAATCTCAGAACTTCTGGGATTTTCTTGAATATTATGCCCAAAACACTTCAGATACATTCTGTGGTCAGTGGATTCCTGGAGCTTCCTCCAGAAATCCCAGATCTTCTGGGATTTTCTTGTTCATTATGCCCAAAGCACTTCAGATACATTCTGTGGTCAGAGGATTTCTCTAGCTTCCTCCAGAAATCCCAGATCTTCTGAGATCTTTTTGAATATTATGTCAAAAACCAGTCAGATACATTCTGTGGTCAGAGGATCCCTGGAGCTTCCTCCAGGAAATCCCAGATCTTCTGGGATTTTCTTGTATAATATGTCAAAAACACTTCAGATTGGAAACAAAATCCAAATAGAATTAATAACTTGAATTCGCACAGACTTTTAGAATCATGCTTCGTATCATAGAGTAAGAGAGTTTACCATCGCGAGCAAAAGAACTGGATGGCCACAACCACAAGCCTTCGTTCCCTCTGTAGGATTCCAATTCGTATCATAAAATTATACTTATATGAAGTGCTTTGGGCATAATGAACAAGAATATCCCAGAAGATCTGGGATTTACTGGAGGAAGCTCCAGGAATCCTCTGACCACAGAAAGTATCTGAAGTGCTTTGGACATAATGAACAAGAAAATCCCAGAAGATCTGGGATATCTGGAGGAAGCTAGAGAAATCTTCTGACCAACTTGGTTATTTTTGGGTGTTCTTGACAAAATACGGACGAAATCCCAAAAGATCTGTGAATCCCTGACTTGACTGGTGTTTTTTTTAATATTGAAGTTTTAATATTGAAGTCAATTTGTTCAGTGTGTAGGCAATTATTGAAATATTGGTTTCAATATTCACTTCAATATTGAAGTTACTTTCAATGTCACTTTGAAATGCTATTATTTCAATAATTTGTCTAACATGTAGACAGCTTTAAGCCTTTCTGCCCTGGACAGACTCACAACTAAAGCCGGGACGGCTTTGTGGGAAACTGATGAGAATGTAGTCTAGTCTAACTCTATTCAAACTCAGATATGGAAAAAATAGAAAAAAAAACATCTAAAATCCTTTTTGACTAAATATGAACTATATATTTTAATCTTTTTTATGTATAAACACGGAGAATCAGTTGAGCTCAGCCAGTCCTGGACGAACAAATCTGGGATTTATTCCTGACTTTCGAGGTGGATTTGTCCGGAAGCTTCCTGCCAAAATACTTTTATCCGGACGCGTAGCATTCACATTGGTTACTGTGATTTCCGATGTCAAAAAGTCATCCAGGCTCTTTTCAGTCACATGTCCATGATCCTTGAGAAATTTATAAACCCTCTGAGCATCGCTTAAGAGCTCCTTGTTGTCGTTCTGGCGAATAATCTCTAGGATTTGATCAAGAACTTCCTGGCAAATTGACTGCTTCGTCCCAGCTGCTGTAACTTCCACCTCAATCAGACCCTTGAGATTCACAAGAGCCTCCTCGAAGCGATTCACCTTGGCCATGGCTAGGATCTTGATATTCCTCACTGTCATATACGAATGCTGCCGGATACTGCTGACAATCTCAAGAGCAACAGCTGGATTG
Organism: Phlebotomus papatasi; assembly: GCF_024763615.1. Taxonomy (NCBI): domain Eukaryota; kingdom Metazoa; phylum Arthropoda; class Insecta; order Diptera; family Psychodidae; genus Phlebotomus; species Phlebotomus papatasi. The sequence goes on from NC_077223.1 coordinate 78,804,591, forward strand.
TTCTGCTTAAGAGCCAGTCCAGCAGCAAGGGTAGAGGCCCTCCTCATGGGCTCCTTTCCTGCCCGCGTCAGCCGACTCCACAGTTCGACAGCGTAATTCAGGGCATCCGGAGTATTAATTTTGTAGCAAGCTGCCATCACCAGAACCACCAAATGCCGCTGATCCTTTAAACTCTCATTCTTGCACTCACTGAACAGATTCAGAACATCTTGGTACTTTCCTTTCTCGTACAGCATGTCAAACATAATCTGATACGACGCCACCTGGTCGAAGAATCCCTGAAAATCTGGATTCCTGTACAATTCCAATGGCACATCAACATTCCCCATGCAATAAAACATCCTCATCAGAACCGGCCCAAAAACATAGTTCCCAAAGCGCACTTCCTTGTTCTGCTTGTTGAACTTCACCAGCATCTTTCGCACCAGATCCACATCTTCGGGAGTGTTCTTGGCCAGATGAATCATATTCTTGAGATCTTCAGTGAAAATCATATTGCTGGAAGATTCGCTGGAAAATTCCTCCATTTTCCCACGGAATCTGTCAGTCATGTTGGAAAACTGTGACTGAATCTTTCCTTGTACATTCCTGAATCCATCGACGCCCAGAGTATTCTCAGCATACAGTGTCCGGCAGTGCAAAAGCGTCGCAGGGGGCAGATCTGAAAAGCACCCGGCAACTGAAGCAAAAACAAATTTCTCAGTGTAATTTGCTTACCTTTTAGTATTCTGCTGGTGAATATAAACTGCTGAGGAACATGTCTGGTAAGATCTCTCACTGTTTTTAACATTTTCACTATGTGCCTGGGAAAAATTACACAATTTTCATGGATTTTCTCGTGTTTTGGTGTTAAGTATAACCTCACTTATTACTTGACGAATCCCGTATTTTTCGTGAAGAAATTTTCGTTCAGTTAACCCGGCTAACCTTAAGGCTAACCCGGCTAATCACAATCTCATTCTAAATACCAATATTAATATGGATGGAGTATTATAGCAATCGTTTATAGTTTAGCTAAAATTAGAAATTAACTCTTTCGTCTTTTTTGGGACTCTGAATACCCAAAGCAGCATATGAATATTCAGAAAAACAATGTTTTTTAATTATTCAGAACTGATAAAAATCCGATTCTTCTGGATGATTACAAACTACAGTAGACTCTCTCAAATTCGGGCATATGGGACCGAAATGTCAGCTGAATCAGAAAGAAATTCGGTCGACAAACTTTTTGAAATGCAACGATTTTTTATTCATGTGCATTATAGATAATTGAGTTTACACACTCATATATAACGTAAATTGCATGAAAATCCCTCAATAATGCAAAATCACATCAAAACTAAGACAAACCATGCCAAATTTGAGCATATTTGATTCATTTGATAATCACAAATCAAACTTGAAAAATGACAACAAACTTTTTTCAAATTTAACCGCTGCCCGAAGTAAAAAGTAGCCCGATCTTAAAAGAGCCGAATTTGCGAGAGTCTACTGTATAAGGATGTCCAAATGTAAGATATTTTTTGTAGCACCTCAATTAATTCCTGAGCTTAGGTATTTTTGATTAAAAAATGGTGAAATTGGCTTGAAGCATATGCTGCGGTCCAGAAAGAGTTAATGATGCTGTTCACCAATTAAAATTGTTAAACCAATTTAAAAAAAAAAAAAAACCTTGTGAAGTTTTTGTTTAATAAATGAAGTATACACTCTTAAATTCGGCCATATGGGGCCGAAATGTCAGCCGAATTAGACGGAAATTCGGACGACAAACTTTTTGAAATGCAACGATTTTTTATTCATGTGCATATAGATATTGAGTTTACACACTCATATATAACGTAAATTGCATGAAAATCCCTCAATCATGCAAAATCACATCAAAACTAAGACAAGCCATGCCAAATTTGAGCATATTTGATTCATTTGATAATCATAATCAAACTTGAAAAATGACAACAAACTTTTTTCAAATGTAACCGCTGCCCGAATTAAAAAGTAGCCCGATCTTAAAAGAGCCGAATTTGCGAGAGTCTACTGTAATAGCATAGAATTATCTAATTATGCCTTTTTAATATTTTTCTTTTAAATTTTTATACTAATTCTACAAAAAGAGTCTTGTATTATATTTTCAAGACGTTGAACAAATTCAAAAAATCTATCCGGATAACGAAGCGGGCGGATATCTGTCATATTGTGTCCCAAGCATTCGAATTACAAAGCGAACACTGTATTTTTAAAGGAATAAAATTTCAATCTTAAATACAATAATTTCTGATTTATTTAAAATGTTTTTGGGACTGTAAAATTTTTCAAGTTACGGAAGAACATTTCATAGTACATTGAATGAACATAAAAATTTCGTTATGAAAAAAATGAAAATATCTTTTTTTTTCAAGGTTAGGTCATACATAACCTCAAATTCTGGAATAATAACCTCTTGGCAAAAAATGTACTTATCTTGTCCGTCAAAATACATAATCAATCGTTAGAAACTATAATAATTTTTACTTGAGATTTTAGTTTTTCAATAAACAGCATTTAGTTTAGAGGTTATACCTTACATAACCCTAAAATTTCCAAATGACTTTCTGCAGAGGATAACCCCAAATAGGACTCAGAGGGTGATCATCGAAAATACTTAGGGTAAATTAAGCTAATTCCAAACCTGTTGCAAATGGAAACTTTTCACTACTCCAAATGGAAACATCATTTTTTTCCATGATAAATACAGTATTAAATTTTTATTTATATATTTTCTATACCTCAGTTTCATTATTTAGTTAATTTTGCTCCGAATAAAGCGAAAATCCATTCATATTCACAAATTTTAATTTGTTAATTTCTTAGAAAAATAAAAAGTGTATCTTTTCAACCATCGAATTCTTCTTCGATCGACCATGTTTTCCAATGAAAAACACAATAAGGTGATTGTTCTTTATTCTTTTTTTTTTACATTTATGTAATTTTTATGGCAAAATTACGTGAAATTAAGTATTAATCTTTATTGTTAACGGTACGTCCTTTCCAAATGAAATAATTAGGCATTTCGTAAATAAAGGGTTTTTTTTCTGAAGTGTCTGCAAATGCATCAATAGGAAATTTGGCACACTACCCCTAACATTCTAGAAGAGTCAAGAAGCAAATTTATGTAATTCTCTTCAGAAAAAATATGAACTTAATGTGTTGAATCTTCTGTCAAAGTTAAAGCAACTGGAAATGGATTTGAATTAGGACATTTACCCAAAATTTGCCAGTAAAGGAGTAGGCTAAGGAAATTTATTGAATTATTGTTAAATATTCTCGAGGATCAACCTGAGTCTATTTGGTCCCTAATAAAGCGAACGATGAACGACCACCCTAAGTTCCCAAAATAAAAGACTGCTTTAGTTTTTCTCTCTCTTTCTTTCTCCATTACTTATTACAAAGGATTATAAATTTCACGATGAGTACAGGAGTTTAATTCTTAACTAATCCGCTATTTTTTTTGTTTTTTTTTGTTTTGAATGTCTGAAGAAATGACAGAAATGCTAATGTATAAAAATTAAATGTTTGAGATTTAAAGTTCACTCTTCTTGGTGTTGCCACTTCGATCGAATCCACTGAGCTCATCTGTGGCATGTTTAGCAATGTACTTGACGAAATCATCCAATTCCCGGCCACCCTCGTACTTAACTGGCTTGGATTTGTTATCCTTGGGCACCCAGAACAACGTCGGAAAACCACGAACTTCAAACTGAGGCGGAACATCATTTGCTGTCGCATCCATCTTCACAATTTGCACACCAGATTCACCCTTCAGCTTCTCTCCCAACTCATCATAGACCGGAGCCAATTTCTTGCAATGTCCACACCTGCAAATTAATCTCTTCATTAGTCCCTCGGATTCTCCCTTCCTCGGAAAATCCCCTTCTACTCACCATGGTGCATAGAATTCCACCAAAACATCCTTATCTGCATTTGTGACCAATTCCTTGAAATTCTTCGCCACGGCAACCTTCACTGGTCCATCATTCTTCTCCGGAACAGCCTCGGACTTAATGTATGGCTCTAGACTTCCTGCCAGCAGATCTGTGGCAAATTTCTGGAGATTCTCCACCGAAAACTCATCCTTCATGATGAATTTCTGGTTATCAGCATCACGAGCCAGTATCAGGGGCTTATCGCCAACATAATCGTACCCATACTCATTGAGCTCATGCTGGAATTCATCCTTGGCACTGATGGCAAAGGTGAGCTTATCCTTGAACTCCTTGGCCACCTTGAGGACACGATTGCGCCAGTAGTTGGTGCCCTTGGCATTCTTCACGTAATCCACATTGTAGTAGGCCACGACCAGAGGATTGTGGAATTCTGGAACGGCGTCACGTGTTCTGTGACCAGCCAAACCATGCCTAAAAATTCATCAAACCATATTCAGCTTTAATAAAATGCTAATTTTATTTTGAGGTAAATTATTATGAACCCTAACAAAAAGTGAGCTATAACCTTCGCCACATTGAGTCATCATTTTATTTTAGGTTTTTATTAGTTTCCAGTGAAAATGCTCTCCATAATCGACGGGAACGGATGAAAAACACTTTGCTGAATGCTTGCGAGTACGATTGATTCCGAGCTTAAATTGTTTTTTATGAATAAAATTGTATTGTCGCAAAGATTTTTCCCTTTATCTTTTTTTATCTATCGAATTATAAACCGATAGGGTAAATTAAGCTATAATTCAAAATCTGCTTTAAATGGAAATTTTTCGCTACTCCAAATGGAAACATCATTGTTTTCACGATAATTACAGTAGTAAATTATTATATTTATATATTTTCTACACCTCAGTTTCATTATTTAGTTAATTTTGCTGCAAATAAAGCGAAAATCCAATCATATTCACAAATTTTATTTGTTAATTTCTCAGAAAAATTAAAAGTTTACCTTTTCACCATCGAATTTTTCATCGATCGACCATGTTTTCCAATGACTGTTGTTTATTCGTTTTGTTTAATATTTATGTCATATTTCTGTATAATTTTAGTTAAATTAAGTGGTAATCTTTATTGTTAACGGTACGTGAAGTTTTCAAATGAAATAATTACCTATTTCGTGAACAAAAAGGGTTTTTCTGAAGTGTCTGCAAATGCTGCAATAGGAAACCCCGGAAATATGATTTTTTTTTGAGAGATTTTCTTATTGTTTTAGATGAGAAAGAAAGGGGAAAAGACAAACAATAAGAACAAATCCTGCACTCAAGAGCAACTCAACAGGGTTTTGGAAACCTTTCGTCACGGTTTCACTTACACTGTTTGTCTCCAATTAGAAACTTTCCCTTGTCTCCATTTGGATTAATTTGTTTCCAATAACAGTATTTTACACTTGCGTATTTTTCTTGTATTTAAGAAGTTTTCAAATTATATCTAAAGAATTGTCACTAAACAGTAACATTCTAGAAGAGTCAAGGAGCAAATTTATGTAATTCTCTTCAGAAAAAATATGAACTTAATGTATTGAATCTTCTTTCAAAGTTAAAGCGTCTGGAAATGGTTTTGAATTAAGACATTTACCCTACTTTAATCGTATTTAGTTAAACAGAAGCATTTGAATCTGAGCTTTTGTAGAAGTGATTTAGCAAAGATAAAATAAAAATAAGAAGTTAAATAAATGTCCACCGCCGCCTTAGAAATTTATGCAGAACCTCCGAAGGAAAACAGTGGATTAAGTAGTCTTTAAACTAGAGGTTTAGCCCAGTTCCAGCTTGGTTTGCGTAATTCTATTTGAAAGTTAAATTACATTTCCATCATTTTCCTCAGCCATTTCTTGACTTAAGTGGTACATCTGTTAAGAATCTAAGTCTAAATCATAATGTCTGCTGAAACTGTAATAAGCTATTAAAGACTTCAGACCCTTCAGACCTAATATTGAGCAATGTGGCCTAATTTATTAAGGTTCAATTTTTGACAAAATTTTGATCAAAAACTGTAAATTAGGGCAGAATCACATTGACAGTAAAATGTTCACCGTATTTCGTTAATTTACGCATTTGCAATTCTTACGCAAATTTTCAATTACCGTATTATCTTATCTCACACTCGATGGCACTAGATAAAAATAATATAAGAACATTAATAAGAAAATGCGATAAACGGTTTGTCATTTACCGTTTACCGGTTCTCAAACGGTTTAAGCCGATTTGTAAACCACTCGAAAGATCCCACAAAATAATTTTAAGAGTAATAAAATTGATTTTTGGACAAAAATTACTTATCGGTTTATAACCGGTTCACAATTGATTTGAACCGATTTATAAATCACTCAAAACATTGCCCAAAATAACTTAGGACTATTATAATTGAATTTCGAATAAAAATCAGTTATCGTTTATGAACTGGTTCATTTCAAGTTCAAAACTGATCGGAACCGGTTCAGTTTTGTCGGAAATTCTAAGACCTTTCCAACAAGCCCAACATGACACTATTGGCTTGATAAATGCGCTCTCTAGAGCTTTTTTTTAACCTTTGACCTTGAAAACCCGTTATTAAACTAAGAAAAAAACTGTAAAGTTGAAACAACTCTATCTCCGGGTTGAATTAACTCGTCGGATATCGATGTAATTATTACTCTTTTTCGATGTAAAATTTCATCTCGACTGATTGTATGAAGTATATGCTTAAATGTTTTCGTTTTAAGAATATACATACTTCAGTCAAGAAGATTTTCGTGTGACAAAGGTCATAATGGAACATCAATTAGAAAGATGCCTAAAAATGTTTCATGAAGACATGTGCAGTGGATCACATGTGATATCTCAGAAGTCTCAGAACATGGGGAACTCGAGATCAAGAAAAAATTATTAAAGGAAATGATAACTAAAAAAATTATAAAAATGTAAAATAAGGGAATAATACCAGCGATCGGCAGTGTTCCTCGGATCGTCAGGTTATTATCATATTGTTGCACTAATTCAAATGAATTTTTAAAAATTATAGGCTACTTTTTACCATTTAATTCTCACAAGAATGTAATGCATTAGCTCAGATTTAATTTGTAAAATCAATTTTTCGTAAGACACCTGATTAAATTCGTGACGATCCGAGGTACAAGGTACAGTTGTAATTACACCTATTTTTTTTTATTAAGTTATTATAAAAATGTAAAATTCAAATGCACAGATAGAGTTAAATGGATCACTAATATACCGATTAGCATACACAAAAATACCAAATAGTATTTTGTGGCTTATATTTTCAACTAAATATCGGGCATGTCTCTTAACATTCCGATCCGGGGTGCTTTTCCCTTATATCCCTTGTGCTATTTGAGAAAGAGTTATTTTAACTCTTAAAACGAGTTATTTTCACTCTTATAAAAAGTTATTTTTTCTCTTAAAAAGATTTATTAAATAGCACTTTTAAATAAATAAAAATGTTATAATCGTAGTAAATGTGATTTTTGTGTAGACCGTCTTGAGACGATCTTACCTGATAGAAGGTTAATGGCACCGGCATATCTTTTAGATCAGGATAATTTCATGAAGTCGAAATTCGCATTCCTTTCTTTCTCACTAGTTTTGCATAATGTCTATCTCATTCTCTCGCACTCTTCTTCTTCTCTTAAACATCACTCCAAATTCAATTTAGCTCAATCGAATTTGTCATGAGAAAGAATGAGATAGTCATATGCAAAACATGTGAGAAAGAAAGGGTTTCGAATTTCGACTTCATGAAATTTTCCTGATCAAAAAGGTGTGCCGGAGCCATAAGTAAATCATTTCTGCAGTTTATGACGGTCAAAAGTCAAAAAGTTTTTTTTTTTGCAAATTTGGGCTTGATTTGACGAAATCGGATCTCAGAAATTCGCAATTTCGATCCAAAAAATTTGTTTAATTTTTTTCTTTTTCTTCTTTTCTTTTTAAATTATATTACGTGATTTAAATAAATATTCAGTAGGTTAGCAAATATTTGTTCAGAGTGTTTGCTTACTCTCTTACATTTTTTGTGTATTCAAGAGCTTGGCATTTGTTTAAATAAACTTAGACCAAAAAGAAATTTGACTGAATGTTGTACACAATATTTATTTACATAATCAAGTCAGACGATTTGTCTCTGGTGTCTACATTAGAAGCAATTTTCGTCAAAAATTGCTTTAAAAAAAAAATCTGACGTTTCTGTCTGGATAGGGGAAATTTTCTTTAAAAATGCACTCTTTAAAGAAATTGCTCCTAGTGTGTAGAGGCCGGCCTCTACGTCTACACATTGGGAACAATTTTCGTCAAAAATTGCATTTTTGACAGAATTTTGACGTTTCTACCTACAACAGTGCAGACGATTTCCTTCAAAAGAGCAATTTTTGACAAAAAACTGCTTAAGATTTGTACATTTTTAGAGATTGCAGACAACTAATTATTAAGTAAATAAGTCAGAGGTGTGCAAGAACCGTTTGAAACCGAATAAACGTCAAAATAAGATTGTTCAGGTAGTGTTTTAAGTGTAGGAGAATCATGTGAAGTGAAGAATCGCGAAATTAATGACAAACTTTCATGATAAAATTTTTAGTCTTTTCTATTTTTTATTTATTATGGCGTTGCACACCTTTTCAATTGAGTGAATTTCAACCGATTGAAATTTTACCTTTTACTCTTTCGAAGTAAAATAAGATATATGTGTCTCTTTCTGTCAAATGAAAATTGAGATTGAAATTTAAATTCCAATATCAAGTTTAAATTTCATTTGACAGAAAGAGACACCTATGTCTGATTTCACTTTGAAAGAGTAATGGCGCTGGCACACCTTTTCAATTGAGTGAAATTCAATCGTTAGAAATTTTACCTCTTACTCTTTCAAACTGAAATCAGATATAGTTGTCTCTTTCTGCCAAATGAAATTTAAAATTAAAATTGAAAATGACATTGAAATTTAATATCCATTTGACAGAAAGAGATAGCTATATCTGATTTTAGTTTGAAAGAGTAAGAGAGGTAAAATTTCAATCGTTTGAAATTCACTCAATTGAAAAGGTGTGCCAGCACCATTAGGACAGGATTTTTTGAAGTTTTATGGCGCTGGCACATCTTTTCAATTTAGTAAAATTCAATCGATTGAAATTTTACCTCTCTTACTCTTACAAACAGATATAGCTATCTCTTTCTGTCAAATGGAAATTGAAATTTCAATGTCATTTTCAATTTCAATTTTAATGGCGCTGGCACACCTTTTCAATTGAATGAAATTCAATCGATTGAAATTTTACCTCTTACTCTTTCAAGCTTAAAATCAGATATTGTTGTCTCTTTTTGTCCAACGAAAATTGAAAATGAAATTGAAATTTCAATTTTCATTTGGCAGAAAGAGACAGCCACATCTAAATTTAAGTTTGAAAGAGTAAGAGGTAGAATTTCAATCGATTGAATTTCACTCAATTGAAAAGGTGTGCCAGCGCCATAAATTTCATTTGGCAGAAAGAGACAACTATATCTGATTTCAGTTTGAAAGAGTAAGAGGTAAAATTTCTAATGGTGCTGGCACACCTTTTCAATTGAGTGAAATTCAATCGATTGAAATTTTACGTCTTACTCTTTCAAACTGAAATCAGCTATACCTGTACCTTTCTGTCAAATGAGAATTGAAATTGAAGTTTTAAACGAAATTAAAATTCTAATTTTCATTTGACAGAAAGAGACAAATATATCTTACTTCAGTTTAAAAGAGCAAGAAGTAAAATTTCAATCGATTGAATTTCACTCAATTGAAAAGATGTGCCAGCGCCATTATTAATTACTTTAAAATATTACATTTTTAATCTTGTTTTTCCAAATCTAAAAGAACGTAAATATTTTTAAAGTAATTAAAGCTGTATTAATTACTTTAAATATGTTAAAAATGGCTTAATTTTGCAATAAATCGAAAGTTAATCTGGCTTATTTATTTTCCAGTTCATGCAAAGTACGTGGATTCACCGTTAGTGGCGCTATAAGACTCTCATTTCTGTTTCGTGGCAAAAGTACTTCTCACATGCAGCATATGCATCATGCAATATTAAACCCGATGCATATGCTTTATATTACCCAAAAATGCCCCAAAAATTACCATCAATAAAATGGATAATTGAATTGTTGTGAAAAGTATTTTGACAAATAATTTCAACGATAATAGCCCAAATATTCTTTTGATTGATGAGCAGTGCTATGGACAACACCGAGTCGTCCATTAAAAAATAATTTCCCATCCACTTCTTTTTTATTCATTGTAGTAATAATTGAATTTCTATCGACCTTTTCAGACGTAATAAAATTAATAAGAGCACTTTTTGATATAAATTACTTAGCCGAAGCTTTTGGATTACTTGGCACTGAAGACACGGAAAGATAATTGTTATCAGAAATGTGCGCAATGTCAAGAAATATCTGTCTGGAAGAGTATTCCTAATCCACGTAGAAGAGCTTTTTCTTTGAATAAGTTGGACGGAAAGTGGAACAAGATCCCAGGGACATTTAGAGACAAAGATGGAAAAAAATGTACTTACAGGTTCTTCCGGACGAATTGTGTGAGTTCCCCAACATCGCTGCCGTCGAATTTGAGGTAGTTCTCTTCGAATTTATTGTGGAGATTTGAGGCCCTGAACAGGAGGATGGCATCGGATTCGCCGTACTTCTCGAGAACTGGAGCAGCACTGGAGTGTCCAAAGCGAAGTTTCTCGCGCATCTTGTCGGCGTACTTGAGGAAGACACCCTTGAGATCAGTTTCCTTCTTAAACAGACCCACCACGGCTGCCTCAGGTACAGCCAGGAAATTATCAAGAGCCTCCAGGGTCAGGAGATCCCTTGAAGCTGGTCCCACTTGAGCACGCATATATTTGACAATTCCGGCAGCTTCCCGGGGTCCATTGTACTCCTGCGACACCTCACCATTGCGGAAGATCTTGAGGGTAGGATATCCGGACACGGAGAACTTCCCACAGGTCTCCTTGCCGGCTTCTGTACAGTCAATCTTTGCCAGGGCAATTGGTGGGTCATCTCCTCTCAGCAATTCAGCAGCCTTAGCGTACTCTGGTTTCAGTCTCTTGCAGTGGCCACACCTGTAAATCATTCCCTGATTAGTTCTCTATGCTTTCCGACTACCTGAGAAGTCCTTTGTACTCACCATGGAGCATAAAACATGACTAATGTTGTCTCAACTTCAGCCACTCTTGTGGAAAAATCATCATCCGATAATTCCAGGACATCCTGTTCGCCGGCCAGGGCCGTGCCCATGAAAATGGCCAGCGACACCACAGCTATCTGTTTCAAGCACAACATTTCACAAATCACAGAGATTTTTCCTGGTTTTTCGCGTGAAAACTTTCCGAGACAAAATTCGTTTGATGGACGTGGCCGGCGATTCGTGGTCTTCTGTGATTGGCTGGAGAGGTTTTTCGAGATTTATAGCAACCTCGTGAGCATGGTGGCGCTGCATGTCAATAGGCCTTTTTTGAAAAGGCGCTTTACTAGCGGAATTTTTCTCATGGATTTTCAACGATTTTTCTAAATTCTCTTTTTCTTAATAATTTTTTTCAATAAAAACAGTCTAAACTTGGAAATATATTTAAGCGGAAATTATTACAGTTGACTAGATTAAAAAGAATGCTTCGAAAATGCAGGAAATATTGCTAAAATCTCTTCGTTTCTGGATGACCAACACATTTATAAATCCCAGCTAAAAATCGCAATAAAAAGCCAGTGATAAACCTAAATCAGCTTATAGAGCTGCGATTCCTTCGTTGCAAATTCGGATTGTGTTGTGGCAAACTTGAACGATATTTCGTCAGTTAAATCAGCATTTCTCGTAACTTCATTTTTGCGATTTTGAGATATATACATATTTGGAATCAGCGTAATTTTGTTTATTAAACGCACTTGTGAAAAAGAAACTTTTATAAGCCCAATAAAAATTATTTTAAACAAAAATTATCGTAAGTGCCCTTAATTAAGAAAAATTTATCAGAATTTGTCGTAACTTCCATTTTTGGGGAAGTTACGACAAATTTCCATACAAAATTTTCAATAATCAGCATTTGCCGTAACTTCTTTTGCTCACTTGCGTGGCTTATAATTTGCAGCAAAATTGCAATATTTCTCAATAAAACGTTTATAAATTTCACTTGAAAATGAAAAAAAATGGATGAAAAATCCATAAAAGTGTCTGAAAATCTTTAAAGTCGATTATCTCGGAAACTATGAGAGATAAAGGCCTCAAACTTTACATCTGTTTAGAGCCTCCTTCAGGCTTGATATGTGCAAAATTTCACTTGAAAATGAAAAAAAATGGATGAAAAATCCATAAAAGTGTCTGAAAATCTTTAAAGTCGATTATCTCGGAAACTATGAGAGATAGAGGCCTCAAACTTTACATCTATTTGGAGCCTTCTTCAGGCTTAAGATGTGCAAAATTTCACTTGGAAATGAGGAAAATTGGACGAGAAATGCATAAAAGTGTTTGAAAATCTTTAAAGTCGATTATCTCGGAAACTATGAGAGATAGAGGCCTCAAACTTTACATCCATTTGGAGCCTCTTTCAGGCTTGATATGTGCAAAATTTCACTGGAAAATTAAGAAAATTGGACGAGAAATGCATAAAAGTGTCTGAAAATCTTTAAAGTCGATTATCTCGGAAACTATGAAAGATAGAGGCCTCAACTTTACATTAAGTGAGAACCTCTGTCAACGACCCGAGAAAATCGCGCCCCGCGAAAATCCGAGAAAAAATTCACGCCCTGTGAAAATCAGCGAAACAATTCGCGCCCCGCGAAAGTCCGCGAAAAATTACGCGCCCCGTGAAAATCCGCGAAAAAATTCGCAACCCGCGAAAATTCGTGAAAAAATACTCGACCCGCGAAAAATTTCACGCCCTGCGAAAAATTTCACGCCCTGCGAAAATCCGCGAAAAATTCGTGTCCCGTAAAAATCAGCGAAAAAATTCGCGCCCCGCGAAAATCAGCGAAAAAATTCGCGCCTCGCGAAGATCCGCGAAAGACGTCGCGGACCGTGAATTGTATATGCTACCTTACAAATCTTTGAATATAAACTCACTTTGTAGAGAGGAAGAGACAGAGAAAGGGAGAGTGAGAGAGTGCTATATATATGGGGAAAGCTTGTCCGACGCCGCTTCTCCCGCTTTTTTCCCGCCTGACGCTAATTGCAAATTTTCTTAAAATTGAAATCTTTAAAGTGAAATATCTCGAGAACCGTTCGACGAATGTCTTAATTTCTTTTTTTTTTAAATTAGTCTAAATTTTCTGGGGTACAAGATAAACATAAAAAAATCAAAATCGCATGCTTAGATTTCGAGATAAACTACAAAACGTGATTTTTAACCGGTTTGGAACCGGTTTTTCAAAAAACTAAACGTATGGCAGCCGGACCCGAAATTGCCGGCTTATGATTTTCGGCATCAGGGATGTTCAAAACATATACCCTGTGAATTTCAGCTCGATCGGAGCACTTTGAGAAAATCCGAGGATTACAATAGGTGTGATTAGAAGGAATCACACCTAATTACAGGAAATTTTTCCTGATATATACTCATGTGTTGAGCCGAGCCACCTGCAATTCTTGATATTTTATTTATTAATAATTATTTTACTAAAGAATTTTTAAATTAAAAAAATACGAAATTGCCGAAATTGCCAAGAAAAGTACTAGAAACATTTAATTCAGATATAAAGTTCAATCACAGATGGCGCTGAAGCCTCCAGCGGCTGTTTTTTTGAGGTTATGAAATGTGTAAACAAGTGCATTTGCTCCTCGTTAAATCCCGATTTTTGATAGTTTTAAGTGATAAATCTTGCAAAATTTATTGTTAAACCAACCATGGAGAACTTTGGGGTAAGCAGGCAGTAAACTCACTTGAAAAATCAGTGAAATAATAGCGCAAATTATCCTCAGAATCGCTTCATGGAAATCTTGAGTTATCCTCTGAAGGAAAGATGCTATCAACTGGGTCTCCTGATTGAACACTGCAGTATCAAGGAGCTCCAGGAAGTTTTTCCCACTCTCGTGAACTCAATCTTCAGGTCAAACAATGGAGTCGGATGGGGATTGAGGTCTTATGTTGCAAATATCAGTATGTATGAATTCAACATTCTCTATGATTTCTTCGTCCCACTGGGGCCCATGTTCCGGCTCTGCTACAAACTCCTCAATGACGCCTTGAAATTCGATGTGCCAATCTCGACGCTGCCCATTAAGATGCGTCAAATGCTAGAGAGTGGAAGATATCCACTGTTTTATTCCGATATGATCAATGTTGATCATTTTACTCGTCAAGTCACTTCGGTTTCTTTCAGTAAGTCCCCCATTAAATCCCTCCAGGGTCTCTAGAAATAGACTTTTGACCATATTTGCTTCCCTGCAGATGCATTTGACTACTACATACTACACTTTGCACTGTATGGCCTGGCTCCGGTGCACACAATGTGCCCCATGGCTCAGAGAGTGCACACAGAGAAGTGGAAGACAGTTTATTTCTTCCTGACAGCCGATTATCTCTGCTTCTTCCTGCCCAAGGACCCAAACGAACCGATCCTGCCACAGAATATCTGTGGCAGCATTAAAGCAGCCCAGACTATCCAAATAAGTCCCGTTAAGTAAGTAGAAAAATATTTGGCTATATCTCCTGAAACTCCTGATTTCGATTTTAATATTTTGCATGGAAATGGTATTTGAATTTGAACTCCTAAAATGATCCATTAAAGGGGATATTTTTGTAGGAATAAGAGCTAACATGCCTCGAAAGAAAAGAACCTGGGGTACAATCTGTAGAAAATTGTAGTCTTGCAAAATTTCAGAAGTGGGATATAAACGGAATTAACGGAATAGTCACAGTAGGCTCATATTTCGAACTTGAAATTTCAGAAAGATCTGTATTATCGCAAAAATTGATATTTTTGGCCTCTTAAGGATGAATTAGAGTGAATTATTGCCTACATTAATTTTTGTATTAAAAATTAAAAAAGGATGGCGAAGCGTCCCAGGCTTTGCGAGCTGCTCGAACTCCCGAGAAGGGGCTCTGCATTATATTCCTTTATGCAAATTTTTCTGGTGCATATAAAATTATTTTCGAATTAAATTTGTCTATAAATCACCTCAAAACCAGCTTGAAGTTAAAAATTGTTCAAGAGGGTTTCAAAAAATCATTAATCTTTTAATTAATGAATTGCTCAAAACGGGTGGAAATTAGGCCTTTGACCTTGAATAATTCAAGATGGAGAATTAACCGGTGAAAGGTGTCTAAGGACGAAATGTTCCGCTTGATTAACTACGAGACATATCGGAAAATTATTGAAATCGCTTGGGCCGATTTTTTGCAAAGTCAAAAAAACATGTTTCTGTCTTAGAGTTCGAGCAGTTAACAAATATTTTATTGTTAATTCCTAATTTCTTTTAAATTTCAATCGTAGGTTTACCAAAAGGTTAAAAATTTGTAAAAAAAATTCTATAAAATTTGAGGTTATATATGACCTAACCTAAAAGAAGATTATTTTACAGGGGAAATGTTGCACTGGTTTCACTTTCACTTTCACATACATTCTGGCTTTGAAAACTTCATATTTTTCCCATATTCTTTCAATGAATTTCACCGATTTGACCTATGGAAATAGCTAGTCTAAGTTATACGTTTCCTGAAAAATCTGGGAGCCTAGCCTTTTTTTCTCAGTTGCAGGAAGCAAAAATTAAAAACAGGTCAAGAACTGTAATTTTGACGTTCAATGGAAATTTCCAAAACCAACCTAACTTGAAATTAAGGTTCTTTCATTCAAAAATCAACAATAATTTAAATTTAACAACGTGAAAAACACTTCGAAGAATTTTAAATTTTATTTCTAAAATTCGAATTTGTATATAGAAATTAATCAGATTATTATTCAAAAATTTCTGCAAACACAAGAACAGAACATGCATCATCTCTAAATATTTCTTGAATATTTTAGGTTACAACATAACCTAAAACTTTTGAAATTTATACTGGTCAAATAAGTCCTAAGAAATTTTATTTATAAAACGAAAACAACCTACCAAAACACATATACTTTTTATTTTTGCTTTACTTTATAGAAATTCCGATAACTATTATTAATTGTTTTGGTTAGGTTTTTTATACGCTCTCTCTTGCTCCTTTGCTAAGATCGGAAGGTTATCAGCCTCTTTCAAATAAAGTGCTAAAGAGGCTAAAGAGCAATAAGCTGTCTAATTGCTTTTTATTTACAGTGCTGTCTCTCTATATGCACACTCTCTATATGCACAGCTTTTGTGTCGGTTGCATTCAAAATCAATTTGTTTACATTTTGCCAAAGTAATAAAGAAGATTTTTTTCTTGGTAACTAATTTTTCTTGTTTTTAATTTTCTTAATTTTATATTTTCTGTCTCATATTATATTTAAAATAACACGGGAAATTCTAGAACAATAAAAAAATGATAATTTATTAAAAGAAAGAAAAAAACCGTTGGGAATTTCAAAAAAAGTTGTGCATATTCAGAGAGAGAACTGTCAAAAAAAGTACCCAAACTGTGCATATAGAGAGACAGCACTGTACTCAAAAGTATAATTTGTAGTTTCAGGTTATGTTATGCATAACCTCAAAAATTTTGTAATACAGTAGAACCTCGCTATAGGCCATATTAGGTTCTAGATTTGACACTTTTGGGTCGCACACTATAGTCCATGTCATTTTTAAAAATTATCAACGACTTTTACTATTGAAATTGCTCGACGGCTTCCACTTCCTTTGCGATTGTGGTACTTGTCCTCGCACTCTTCATTATGGATCACAATTATCACAACTACTCAATAAAGTTTGCCAAATATATTAAAATAATTATGACAAAATTTCATGTCGCGTACTAAAAAACATAACCTAACTTAAAATCAATGTTTTGAAATCAACGGTCGATAAATTGTGGACTATAGAGCGATGGCCTATAGCGGGCCTCTACTGTATCATTGTGTCGACTTCGAGTTTTCTTTCAATTTTTATCTGTAATTTATCGTAAAGAAGAAAAGCTAGATGACAAAAATGACTCGAGTAACGACTTTAATCTACTTTAATCATGTTTACGATTTAGCTGGTAGGGTAAGGTGGGATAATTTAGAATCATGTCTAATTTGGGACTTTGTGATTTTCTAACATTTTTGATGGCAAAAACAAAAACAACGAAGAAGTTTTCTTGAATGTAAAGTCTTTTACTTTTTCGTGGCTTTCTTTTTCTCTTTGACCACCTGAAACAAAGAGAAAATCTCAAAATTCCAAAATAGACATGGTTCCGAATTACCCCATTTTATCCTATTTCATTTTTTTTGTAATTTTATTTTCAATAATTAGGAATTTCCTTTTATGACATCTTAAAAAAATGACCCCTTATTGCTCAGGCCAGAGGGGTCCGGACATTTTCAGTCTCAAAACAATGCATAACCTTTAAAATTTATTTTAGGTTAAATTTAGGATACTCCAACAATTTTTAAGGCGAAACGAGAATATTAGAAATTTTTCAATTGAAAAAAGACTTTCTAAGTTATTCAAAAAGTTGTTTTCTGAAAGCATTTATGAAACATTTTCTATTTTTACAAATTTTCCCAACAATTTCTAGCTTCATAAACTTATATACCGTTTTTACAAATTACATTCAGTCAAGTTCTTCGAATATTAACATTTGGGAGGTGGGGGTATCAATCCTTGTGAACAATAATTGAGACGCTCAGAGCAGAAGTGGTCTCCTTTGCATGCATTTCCCTATTAAAACAGTCTACTTCTGGTCTGAATGTCTCAATTTCTCAAACGTGGCGGAATTCATGTGAAATACACTTACAGTAGAGTTCCTCAAATTTGAACATTTGGGGGGTATAGATGACATTTCTCACTCCTCAAATTTGAACAATATTTTCAAAAACATAACGGAATTCATGTGAAATTCACTTTCCCTAAATTAAGATAAACAACTATAGAGACTTATATCAATGTAATTTATTGTGAAATGGATGGAATTTGTTGCGGAAGTTAATATAATACGATAATATTGAGGAAACATCAGAGAAAAATTGCACTCCACGCAAAACTTTCTTCACATAACCTCAAATTTTACATTTTGAACTCAACCGTCGTTCAAATTTGAGGAGTTCAAATTTGAGGAACTCGACTGTACCATAAATTAAGAAAAATAACTTTAGAGAATTTATTCTCAAATAAATTGAATTTGTTGAGGAAGTTCATATAATACAATCAATACAATAATATCGAGGAAACGCAAGAGAATTCAGACTCCAAGCAAAACTTTTTTCACATAACCTAAAATAGTAATTCAACCGCGGTCGTTTATATTTGAGGAACTTGACTGTAGTGGCTCAGTGAGCCACAGTTAGCTAAATAAGGCAGCGTTTTCAGCATATTTTTGCTGAAAAGGCTGCCTTTTTCGCTAACTGTGCTCGCTGGGGGTATCATTTTCTCATTTAACTAATTGCATTCGTAAACTTGGGTTATGTTAGACATAACCTTAAAATTGTAAAGTATTTTAAGTGCGCCAGAATCATCTAATTTATTTTTCTAAGGCAATTTTGACTAGTAATTCTGCTACGAAAAATAGAGAATGCAAGAGATCTTGGAAATGGTGCGAAGAAATTACAATTTTTGAATTATTGAACCTATGTAATTTTCTACTCTCAATTTTTTGAGGTTAGGTTCAGGATAACCTCACTTTCCTAAAATAATTCCTTAACCAAATTATTTATTGATGGACTCTGTTCAAATTTGAGTCCGAGAAAGCTATATCCATGCAAAAGTTAAAAAAAAAGTCAGGTAAGGGAGGCTTTGTATCCGGAGGTTTCAGGGATTATTCTTCCAGACCAACAAGATCTCCGGTGTACCTCCAACTTTCCGCCCTTACTCGTCACTCTCCTAATACCATTACGGCTTCACGGGGTGTCGAACCGTCGTCTTGGACACATGCCTGGAGAACTGAATCTGTGCTGTATCTCTTCACGGACACCTGGCTGAGATTTAGTGTGGATGATAGTAGGGATTTGCCGAGCAGTGAATTTATCAGATTAATCAGGATTCTCGTGAAGCAGGGTCATTTGTTTGCAAATTCTGCCGAAATTGATAATACCTCGGTGTCTCAGCTCAGAAAATTGGCTCAAGCCATGATGAATGCCCAGATGTATTCCTTTCTAACAGGGATCATCTCGCGCTGGCCCCTTGACTGTTCCTTCATGGTTGTTCTGGAGCTCTGGCTGAGCTATATTCAACCATGGAGGTACATCTTTGGTTTTGATCGCGAAGCCAGTGACATGAATGACTTTGGAGGTGTTCTGAGATTTGAATCCTTCATCCAGGAGAATCTCTGCGAATATACTCAGATCTTCATTCAACTTCTGCCACGGTTTGAGTGTCTAGATTTAACTTCACTGAAGAATGTTCTCATGATCTTCCGGATGATGAAAGTTTTCAATCAGCCCCATCTCGTAGATGTCCTCTTCAGGCTAGAGAGATCCATGGTATCTAGCTCCAACGGGCTCATGCCTAAACGATACTCACCAACACAATATTCACCCAGCAAATCGCCAAATACAATGCTGGACAATAGTTACGTGTTCATGTTCAATACTCCCGTCAGGGAGAAGATTGAGCGGCTCCTAAAGAAGATTAAGATGGCCGAAATGGTGGCCAGGGAGCAGAATCGACTGGCTGAGGCAAAATCGAGAGAAGAGACTCTTCTGGAAATTTGGCAGAAGATCAGAAACTTCTTCATGGACACAGAGGATTATGTGGAAAATGCCTTGCAGCAGGATAAAAAGAGAATTCCAGAAGTTCTGCAACTTACTGCCCAGCTGATAGGTTCGGCTTTTGAACTGGAGATCCCGGAGATCTCTGAGACAGATGCAGCCAGGCAGGAATATCCAAATGCAACACCGGAAGCTTTATCTTCCATTCACAATGACTCTTCTCAATTGTCCTTCACCCGTTTCAACAGTACAAAATCCAAAATTCTGGACTATCGTGGAGATCCAGATTTAATGCCTATCCGGAGCAATGAATGCACGCCTCTTGTGAGATTTCTCCATCAACTCTCGTGCAAATTGAACCTTATGGTAAGTAAATTCAAAATTGAAGAAATTTCAGGGCTTTGGAGGAGGATTTTATATTCTCCGGTAATGGCACTTAGTGGGATTCGCCACAAGTTTTTGAGGCTGACATTCTATGGTTCTATGAACACTTTGAACGATCTTTGGGATTCACGAAATATTTTTTAAGTATTTTTGGTATTCGCAAAATATTTCTTTGGATTCTCTAGTTTTTCAAATACTTTTTGAAAGATTATTGGGATTCGAGAACACATTTTTTTAAGAATTTGTGGGATTCATGCAAACATTTTTTTAAAAGATTCTTAGCGAATACTACTTTCTTGGGATTCGGGAAGACTTTGAAATTCGCGACAACTTTTTGATATTATTTTTAGGATTCGCGCAGTCTTTCTTGGGATTCTCTGCTTTTGCAATTAAAGGATTCTTGGAATTATTCAAAAACTTTTTTAAAATTATTCTTGGGATTCGCGAATACTTTTTTGGGATTCTTTTTGAAACACTTCTTGGGATTCGTGAAGACCTTTTGAAATTCTCGATAACTTTTTGATATTATTTTTGGGATTCGCGCAGCCTTTCTTGGGATTCTCTCTTTTGCAATTAAAGGATTCTTGGAATATTCAAAAACTTTTTTTTTAAGTATTCTCGCGAATACTTTCTTGGGATTCTTTTTGAAACACTTCTTGGGATTCGTGAAGACTTTTTGAAATTCGTGACAACTTTTTAATATTATTTTTGGGATTCGCGCAGTCTTTCTTGGGATTCTCTGCTTTTGCAATTAAAGGATTCTTGGAATTATTCAAAAACTTTTTTAAAATTATTCTTGGGATTCGCGAATACTTTTTTGGGATTCTTTTTGAAACACTTCTTGGGATTCGTGAAGACCTTTTGAAATTCTCGATAACTTTTTGATATTATTTTTGGGATTCGCGCAGCCTTTCTTGGGATTCTCTCTTTTGCAATTAAAGGATTCTTGGAATATTCAAAAACTTTTTTAAAATTATTCTTGGGATTCGCGAATACTTTTTTGGGATTCTTTTTGAAACACTTCTTGGGATTCGTGAAGACTTTTTGAAATTCTCGATAACTTTTTGATATTATTTTTGGGATTCGCGCAGTCTTTCTTGGGATTCTCTGCTTTTGCAATTAAAGGATTCTTGGAATTATTCAAAAACTTTTTTAAAATTATTCTTGGGATTCGCGAATACTTTTTTGGGATTCTTTTTGAAACACTTCTTGGGATTCGTGAAGACCTTTTGAAATTCTCGATAACTTTTTGATATTATTTTTGGGATTCGCGCAGCCTTTCTTGGGATTCTCTCTTTTGCAATTAAAGGATTCTTGGAATATTCAAAAACTTTTTTTTTAAGTATTCTCGCGAATACTTTCTTGGGATTCTTTTTGAAACACTTCTTGGGATTCGTGAAGACTTTTTGAAATTCGTGACAACTTTTTAATATTATTTTTGGGATTCGCGCAGTCTTTCTTGGGATTCTCTGCTTTTGCAATTAAAGGATTCTTGGAATTATTCAAAAACTTTTTTAAAATTATTCTTGGGATTCGCGAATACTTTTTTGGGATTCTTTTTGAAACACTTCTTGGGATTCGTGAAGACCTTTTGAAATTCTCGATAACTTTTTGATATTATTTTTGGGATTCGCGCAGCCTTTCTTGGGATTCTCTCTTTTGCAATTAAAGGATTCTTGGAATATTCAAAAACTTTTTTAAAATTATTCTTGGGATTCGCGAATACTTTTTTGGGATTCTTTTTGAAACACTTCTTGGGATTCGTGAAGACTTTTTGAAATTCTCGATAACTTTTTGATATTATTTTTGGGATTCGCGCAGTCTTTCTTGGGATTCTCTGCTTTTGCAATTAAAGGATTCTTGGAATATTCAAAAACTTTTTTAAAAGTATTCTTGGGATTCGCGAATGCTTTCTTGGGATTCTTTTTGAAACACTTCTTGGGATTCGTGAAGACTTTGAAATTCTCGATAACTTTTTGATATTATTTTTGGGATTCGCGCAGCCTTTCTTGGGATTCTCTCTTTTAAAATTAAAGGATTCTTGGAATATTCAAAATTTTTTTTAAAAGTATTCTTGGGATTCGCGAATACTTTCTTGGGATTCTTTTTGAAGCACTTCTTGGGATTTGTGAAGACTTTGAAATTCGCGACAACTTTTTGATGTTATTTTTCGGAGTCGCACAATCTTTCTTGGGATTCTGTGCTTTTTGCAATTAAAGGATTCTTGGAATATTCAAAAACATTTTTTTAAAGTATTCTTGGGATTCGCGAATACTTTCTTGGGATTCTTTTTGAAACACTTCTTGGGATTTGTGAAGACTTCACGAATACTATCTTGTTATTCTATGATTTTTTTTAAACATTTTTTCAAGCATTCTTGGGATTCGTAGAAACTTTTTGAAGTATTATTGGGATTCATAAATACTTTTTCGGGGTTATTTTTGAAACGCTTCTTGGGACTCGCAAAAACTTATGTTTTATTGGTATTCGTGAATACTTTCTTGGGACTCCTTAGTTTTTCAAACATTATCTCTAAGGTATTCTTAAGATTCAAAAATGGTTTTTAAAACACTTTTTAAAGTATTCCTAGAATTTGCGAATAGTTTTTGGAGGTTTCTTGGTATTTGCGAATACTTTATTCTATTGAGATATTTGCGAACGATTTTGAAAGATTTTTAGAATCACTTGATTTTTAAATTATTCTTGGGATTCGTGAATAATTCGCGGTGTTTTTGGGACTCACTAAAACTTTCTAGGGATTCGCAACTCTTCTCGTGCGAGCTGTTTTTGAAATATTCTTGGGATTCACAACTTTTGTCGTGCGAGCTCTTTTTGAATTATGCCTGGGATTCGCGAATGAAGATGTGTTTTTGGGACTCATGAAAACTTTCTTGGGATTCGCAACTCTTGTCGTGCGAGCTCTTTTTGGAATATTCTTGGGCTTCGCAAATAATTTTAGGAGTTGTTGGGATTCACGGAGACTTTCTTGGGATTCGCAACTCTTGTCGTGGGAGCTCTTCTTGAAATTTTCTTGGAATTCACGAACAATTTTAGGTGTTTTTGGGATTCACGAAGACTTTCTTGGGATTCGCAACTCTTGTCGTGCGAGCACTTTTTGAAATACTTTTGGGATTCGCGAATAATTTGAGTTTTTTTTTGGATTCACGAGGACTTTCTTGGGATTCACAACTCTTGTCGTGCGAGCTCTTTATGAATCATTCTTGGGATTCGCGTATAATTTGACGTGGTTTTTGGGATTCACGCAGGCTATCTTGGGATTCGCAATTCTTGTCGTGCGAGCTCGTTTTGAAATATTTGTGGGATTCGCAAATAATTTGAAGTATTTTTGGGATTCACGAAAACTTTCTTTGGATTCGTATCTCTTGTCGTGAAAGCTCTTTTTAGAATATTCTTGTGATTCGCAAATAATTTGAGGAGTTTCTAGGACTCACGAAGACTTTCCTGGGATTCGCAAGTCTTGTCGTGCGAGTTCTTTTTGAAATGTTCTTGGGATTCACGAATAATTTGAGGCGTTTTTGAGATTCAGGTAGACTTTCTTGGGATTCGCAACTCTTGTCGTGCGAGCACTTTTTGAAATACTTTTGGGATTCGCGAATAATTTGAGTTTTTTTTTTGGATTCACGAGGACTTTCTTGGGATTCACTACTCTTGTCGTGCGAGCTCTTTATGAATCATTCTTGGGATTCGCGTATAATTTGACGTGGTTTTTGGGATTCACGCAGGCTATCTTGGGATTCGCAATTCTTGTCGTGCGAGCTCGTTTTGAAATATTTGTGGGATTCGCAAATAATTTGAAGTATTTTTGGGATTCACGAAAACTTTCTTTGGATTCGTATCTCTTGTCGTGAAAGCTCTTTTTAGAATATTCTTGTGATTCGCAAATAATTTGAGGAGTTTCTAGGACTCACGAAGACTTTCCTGGGATTCGCAAGTCTTGTCGTGCGAGTTCTTTTTGAAATGTTCTTGGGATTCACGAATAATTTGAGGCGTTTTTGAGATTCAGGTAGACTTTCTAAGCATTCGCAACTCTTGTCGAGCGAGTTCTTTTTGAAATATTCTTGGGATTCGCGAATAATTTGAGGTGTTTTTTGGGATTCACGAAGACTTTCTTGGTATTCGCAACTTTTGTCGTGCGAACTCATTTTGAAATTTTCTTGGGATTCACGAATAATTTGAGGTGTTTTTGGGATTCACGAAGACTTTCTTGGGATTCGCAAATCTTGTCGCGCGAGTTCTTTTTGGAATATTCTTGGGATTCGCGAACAATTTGAGGTGTTTTTGGGATTCACGGAAGACTTTTTTGGGATTCGTAAGTCTTGTCGTGCGAGCTCTTTTTGACTTACCTTATGATTAGGTTTCCCCTTTAAAAATGTAATTATGCCTTTCAGTTTGGTCCCGACTTCCAGAGAATCTGGCAGCGGAAAGACATTTGGGGTGTTCTTATGCGCCCCCTTCTGGCACCTCCAATGATGACGGAGTACATCGATAAGTCTTCCGGCAGAGCAGTGTTCCGGGAAAAGTATTTGGGACCTCGGGTTAGCCTCAGGCCTTTGGCGTCCTACAAAACATTCTTTTTTATCGCACTTGCTGTCACCTTGGGTAAGTTCTTCTTCAATTCCTCGCTGGCGGGTGTTTTTGTGCTGATTTTCATCTGCCTCTGTTGCTCCTACATCGCTTCAATGGTGAGACATTTGAGACATGAAGAATTTTCGGTAAATTAATGCAATTTTATTGAAGTATAAAATGATTACAAATGAATTTTTCTAAGTCCAATCTCGATCTTTTTGTCTGGAACTGTGATTAATTGGAGGATAGGATTGACAGGGCCAGTGTAGTTCTTCAGGTGGAAGTGTTGCAGGAGTTGCCGAAGAAGTTCACACATTTGCTTCATGGCAATCTTCTGACCAATGCAAGATCTAGCCCCAAGGGCAAATGGCAGGGATGCTTGGGGTTTGTGTTCAGAAGCTCCTTCAGAGCGCATCCATCGTTGTGGTTGAAATTGATTGGGATTGTGAAAATTTCTGGGATCTCGGGATGATGTGTAAAGTGAAACAATGCCCATGACTTCCTGATCAATGCGGTAATTGCCAAGAATTGTGTCCTTTCCACCGACTACTCGGCCCACAAAAGGTGCCACAGGAAATAAACGCAGGGTTTCTCTGATTGTTGCTCTGAGGATGGGAATTTCATCTGCATTCGCAGAATCTCTTCCAACAACTTCCTTTCGAATGTTTTCCTGGACATCAGGGTGCTTGGACAGCAAATGGAGGCACCAGAGCATTGAAAATGATGTTGTGTCTCCAGCAGCTATGATCAAGTCCACAATTATCCTTTCAATGTACTCCTGTGGAATTTCAAAGGCCTGCATCTCCTGCAATATTCCATTCTGGAGATTACTCAGTCTCAAGCACTTTTTGATAATCTCCGCACCAATTGCCAAAGTTTCCCCAACGGAATCCTCAAATTCCCGCCAGGATCTCGTACCCAGGAATTCACAGATTTGCGGAGGGAGCAGAAATAATTTAGCAGAAGTTTTGAAGACACGATGAAGGACTCTTGAGAGTTTCTCGAGGGATTCCTCGATCTCTGGTTGGATTTCAGTGTAAGATGAACCAACCGTGAGATTGATGATTGCTAAAAGAAATTCAACATTTCAATCACCGCGGCTTTTGAATTATTCAAATTGATTTACTTTCAAGAGACCATCTGTAGAGGTCAGATTCGATATTTTCCAAAGGTTTTATTGGCTCTGAAGCTTCCCATTTTGCCATCAAACGACCCACAGAATTTTTAATAGGATCCACGAAGGGCGAAAAGTCTCGATTCAGCAGCAATGTATTCATTATTTTTCTGTGATAGAGCCAATCTTCGCCATCCCTGAAAGATTCGTCATAGTACAGATAAGTTTCCTTTGTTAGAAACAAGGTGATGTTTAGCTGAGGAAAAATGGTACACCACATTCTCTACACTGAGAGAAATCCAAAAAAGTTAAAATAACATTCCGGAAATGTTTATTTTATCCTGCAGTATTGATCCGAAATCGGTGTAAATATTATGCTTTTTAGGTGTTTTAGGGGTTAGAGTTACGATTTTTCATGTTAATTTTACCCTTAAAAGGTGTAAAATTAACATTAAAAAATGTTGATATATTTTTACACTTAAAAAGTGTTAAAGTTACGAGGAAAAAAAGTTAATTTCACCCCCTTTTTTTCTCAGTGTAGGGTCAGATTTCAAAATATTTCATTGGTTATTTTTTGTTTCTCGACTCTTGAATATGCTAGTTAAATGAGGTTCCTGTTGGTAAGCAAACTAAAAGGGGAATGCATTAAAATCTCTGGCAGTTCTATTTTTCAAGTTTAACTTAAGAAACTTATATATCACTGATTATTGCGAGGTATTAATGTATTTCCAGAATTTTCTTTAAAAAAAAAGGGGTGGCAAAGTGTCCCAGGCTTTGCGAAATGCTTGAACTCGTGACTTAGATGCTATACCTTAACTCTTTCGCGTCACACTTTTATTCAGCAAGTGAATTCATGTAAAATTGAGTTTTTCCTAATGCTTTATGATCAAATATAATAGTTCAGAGAGGAAAAAAAAATTTCCAATGCGTGAAAACTCGGAGAAACTCCGGGTCATATATGACCCTATTGTCTGCAAGGGAAGTATACATACCATTTTCAAAATCTATATCACGGGCTTTTTAAGAGTTTTTTTTTGCTTGAAGTTATTAATTTGGCCAAAACCATGGCAAACTGGATTGTTTTGATGAACACTGTACTCCTGGTGTTCAAGGAATCTTCCTGGTAATCCCTTGAACAGTCTCTGTCACAATATTTTGAGTGGTATTTGGCAAAAATAAACTAATCTACTTATTTATTCACACACAATACAATTGCACAATATGAGACGCTTACAGAATACTTTAAAATATTGCAAAATATGTTATAATTCATGAGATATAAGATAAAATGTCCAGGAGCAAGATATTTTACTCCTGGATTTCACAAAGAAAAACAATATCCGAACCGTCCCAACTACATTGTTGGCACGAAAACACTTTCATAAACTTTTCCCTTGCCGACAATAGGGTCATATATGACCCGGAAAATTCTACTCGCTTTTCTGGAAAATTGAGAGTAGTTTATTATATCAAAATATTCAATATACAATCTTTGAGTATTCTATATTGTGTTTCTAAAGAACTTTTTGCTGAAAAAAATAAATGAATTTAAAAAATTTTGAAAAAGAAAAGTCATTTCACAAAGTTCGAAATTCGTGATTTTTGATCTGAAATATTTTTTTTCCTGAATATTTGGAGTCATGAGAAAATTAGCCAAGAATCTTACATCCTTCTATTATGATGTCGTTCAGAAATAGGTGGATTTCAATTAATGTAAATAGTCAAAAAATTGTTTCCCCGGGTCATACATGGCCCTAATGACGTGAAAGAGTTAAGGTCTAGCTTTAAGCTGTTTGGTCATAAATTATCGATGGAGAACTTAAAAAAAACTTTGGAAGGCGGGTCGCTATTTTGAAGAGGGTCTAAAAATCTAGGTATTATATTACTGTTATCTCTGTGCAGTTAGAGCAGTGAAAAATAAATGAAACCTCAACGAACGGGCATTACATTAAAGATCCTTAAATGATTTTGAAACGAGTTTTATCATAATTAACAAAAAAAGCTAATATGTTTTTATTTTTTCCCGCATTTTTTTTCAATTTTTTCAAACAAATTTTCACTGTTTTCAATTATTAATAATTTTTTATTCGTTTTCTTTCAATTATCTATCTATGGTATTGTCCAAATCAGCAGTAAATTAAATTTGGTCAGTAAAAAATCAAATTTATTCCTGAACATACGCAAGACGACTCAGTAAGAAAAAATGTGAATTTTATTTTTTTTTTCAAATTTATTTTATCTAAAAAGTGTGCCAGAGATCATTACTGACCATAATCGTTTTTTTTGTTAACCAAAAAAACTAACTAGATATATAAGTTACTTTTAATATGGTTTATATTCGTTTGGAAAATAAGCTTTGAAAAAAAGTTTAGCTGCGTGAAACTGCTTTTCCCCCTCTTTCCACTACCTTTTAAAATTAAGCTTTTTTCTCCTGTTTTGAAATGGAACTGGACTTTACCATGATATAATTTAGCTCGACAAATCAATTGTGAAGCTCAATTACTTTGTCATAAGCCTCAATTCGCTTTCAGAATAGGAGAAAAAATACAAATTTTAAAGGTACCCCAATTCAGAAGCGCCCTACTTTCCCATACTGATCAAAATGGTTTTTTTTTTGCTGATTAAACTCAATATTTACTAATGGAGTTTAAGTTTTGACAAATTCGGGTTTTTTTTTAATAAAAATTGTGTTTTTTTTGTGACCAAAATCTATTTTTTCTGACCAAATTTGATTCAGCATTCAGATTGAATTTCTACTGTTCGTTTTGAATTATTTTGTGGCTCCGGCACATCTTTTAAATCAGGAAAATTTTATGAAATCAAAATTCACATTTCTTTCTAACATTGTTTGTATATGTCTATCTCATTCTCTCGCGCTCAAAATTATATTGAACTTAAATTTAAATTGGTTTGATATTTAAATGAAGAAAGAGTCCGAAAGAGAGGGATAGACATAGATACGCGAAACGTTTAAGAAAAAAAAAACGATGCATGAATTTCGATTACATGAAGTTTTCTTGATCTAATGGGTGTGCCGGAGCCATTACCTTACTGATTTGAATATGTTTTCATCAAATCTATACCTAATATTAACCATATACTAGTTTTTAAAAGTATTTTTTTGCTGAGCATTTTTATCAAAATTGTTTTTATCAATATGGTGCAGCGCTATCATACCTATTACACCAACTCTATAAAGATTTAGGTTTTCACTGATAAAGATCTAATATTTTACCAGGGCGGAGCATTCTCATACATTTTCCGAACAAAAATATAGTAATTTTTTCTTAAGTGATTTTTCAGTTTTAGTATAAAACCAAATGCAATCATTTTAAAACTTTTACCAAATGAAAGAGTATCTAATGTTATGTTATTGGCACAAAATTTATAATGTTTGCACGAGGATAACAGTTCCTAAAACCCATATGCAAAAGACATAAAATTCGCAATTTTTGAATTTTTCTAATTTTGAAATTTTCTAAAAATTTGACTTGGTAAGATTAACTGTCCAAATTTACAGCCAAGTTGTCCAAATTAATAACCAAGTTGTCCAAAATTCGAATCAAATTCACCTCTACATATCAATTCATTTTTAAACTTATTGAAACTAATTTTAGTAAAAACAAAGACAATAAATCCTTGCCTTTAAATAAAGTTTCTAAAGAACCCTTCTGAAAAGAGAGTAACAAAAAAAGTCAATTAGTATTGAAAATATCGCACTTCAAAGTTGGAACATCGATGCTTATAAGCAGACTGGACAAAATTATGAGCCTTTACCCTATGTGGCTGCCATTTCGTCTTATATTTATTTTTGTGGGATCTAAGGCTTAAAAATTATAAAGAATTTAAGTAAAATATACCATTTGTAAATTAAAATGCTCCATCCGTTAGTTACTCATCCTTGTATTTTACTGACTAAAATGTTTTTTTTTAGATACTGATACTTACTATTTATTGTTATTTACTACTTATTTATTTTTTCTGCTAATATGTATCCACCAAATTGTGATTTTTATTGAAGAAATTTTTTGAAATACGGACAAAAATGTTGCAACTGTTTTATGTACAGTACACCACATCCTCTAAATTCCTCTGCCTTGAACACTTACATGAATAGTAATCCTCTCTTGTTCCTGTGCTTCCTTTCGTAGAGCTTCCAGGCATCGGGTATCGGATGTCGAGGGTATTTTCCTTCATGCAGAAATATCTCCCTTATCACCTCTGGATCACTGATAAACAAACACTCGAGCGATCCAATGCGCTCCCTAAACATCGATCCCAATTTCTTATGCCTCTCATGGATGTATTCATGAAATCTGAAATGTTATAGTTCGATCTTCTCTATTTGACTACCAAAGCGATTTATTTGAAAGTCAAAATTTTATTTACTTGGGCGCTGATCCAGCTCCAAGAATATCCAGAGTTGTTCCTATTAGAGGCAATCCCTTGGCAGCTGGAATATCTTTGAATTCAAGGACACACTTTCCCTTGTTCACTTTGCTAAAACTGCAAAATTTCCTCAGAGAATGCACAACATTGACGCGAAACATTGCACAAGGAGCGTAAAATATTGTGCTGATCAAGCGAGAGACTGAAAGAAAACTGATGATCTTTCTTCGATAGTGTCGAAGAATGCGTGAAAAAGGAAGAACGAGAGAGAATCAATACGAAGAAAACAAGCTGATATAGCTTGTTTCATTGACACGTTTGGGAGAGAAAAACAGAAAAGATAGAAAGGTAATAAACTTTAGAAAAACGCATTTTATTCAATAAAATATTTTATGCCTTGATCTTCTTCTTCTTGATGCCAGTGAATTTGCCCTTTTCGGTGAAGCTCAAATCCTCAAGAGTCTCATTGAGATGTTTCCTCTTCTTCTGCAAAATCTTCTCCTTTTGACTAATCACCTTGGGCACTTTGACATTCTGCCCAGAGTCTGCATTCAAGTAAATTGGAATGCTAATGGGATCATCCTTGGCTGGTTTCACGTAGATACTCTTGATATTTGCCCATCCTCCTGGAATCTCTTTTTCCATCTGCCCAAGGAGACTTTCAATGTTATCTGCAATGTCTTCCTGCGCCATCGTATGCTTTGCCACATCAATAGCTATAACATTCCCGCAGTTATTCTGTCGGTAGATTGTGTACCTCAGAGCTTTGGCCACGGCTTCATTGAGATCCTCACAGTCCAACTTCACGGCAATTGGGAGTTTTTTGCGCTTCAGAAAATGCTTTCCGACGAGCGGCATGACCCTTGTGTAGATTCGCGAATCCGCCAGAAAAACATCAAAGCTCTGGCAAAGTTTCAATTTTGCCTCAAAAGGTCCATATTCCGTCTTGAGTTCATTCACAGGAACCACACGATTGATCCTCGTGACACCTGCTGCTTTCAGAGCATCCTCAAAGTGATCCTTCGTGGGCTGAAAATCTTTCTTGGTCCCACGCTCGAGATCCTTGACAAATAAGCATACTTCGTCCATGTCATCGATAAGGCTGTGCGGGAGAAGCCTGGGAGAAGGATTTTGAGAATTGCAGAAATTTGGTAAAAGGTAAACGCAGAAACTTTAAAATATTCGATAGGGGAACGGGGGGCAAAATATGACAAATTTTGTTTTTTCGCTAACTATAAAATATGGCAGATTTATAATCAGTTTAGGGGAGACCGGGGTAGTTTAGCCAGCAAATTAAATTTTTCCTTGCTTATAATTTATGGAAAACATGTTTAAATCCAACTAATAAATATTGAATGGAGTAGGGAGGGGGCAGTTGATTATTCCAAATAAATAGTAATTAGATCAAGCCCCCTCGTAAACAAGAATAAAATGGAACATTTTTTGATATCGCTGTCTCCCAAACAAACCGATTTCGGACGTACTTGGGAGAAATAAAATAAGCCAATCACAGCGCGAGTTCTCTGTCCACATTC
Source organism: Phlebotomus papatasi (assembly GCF_024763615.1). Taxonomy (NCBI): domain Eukaryota; kingdom Metazoa; phylum Arthropoda; class Insecta; order Diptera; family Psychodidae; genus Phlebotomus; species Phlebotomus papatasi. Next base: position 78,836,329 of record NC_077223.1, read on the forward strand.
ACCTAATTTGACCCTGGAGTTATAATTCTCTCAGAGAAACCCCCGACTCGAATGAGTTATAATAAAACTTACTGTTTTCCGAAATAACACCTCAACCATATTTTCACTAATGCTAAAACTAATTAGTAACTATCACCTAATACACTGTTTATGGAAAATAATTTGTCCGAACACATTGAAAATCGACTGAGAATTGGAGCTCTCTCTTTCGAGAAAATTCTTTTTGAGAGAGAGCCCTATAAATAATGTCACTTCACATGTCGGAAAAACATCCTCGGACAAATCCTTCGTCTTACCAGACTATTGCTATATTTTCGTGGGAATTAAATATTTAATACTAATATGAAAATGGCACTATTTTGGGCAACTTACAATTTGGAGCACTGAGTTTATGTTTGAACACTACAGGTAAATTAACCATCTAACTAACAGTATTTTCTTGAATATGCGAAAAAAGTTGTAAGAAAATGTTTTTTAAGATAATTATGATCCAATAAAGTCGAAAAAACCATCAATTCTTCATTATCTCTTTTTAGTTTAGGCGCATGGTGGGAAAATATAAATTTTTTTTGAAACTCTTTTTGCTTCTATTATTCACATTTTTGCCTTTTTCAATTTTTTTAAATAAAAAATACTAAACAGAAAGACATCTTTCATTAAAAAATAAATTTATTTTAGTCAGATAACTTTAAATCGGTATTTTTCTTGAAATTGGAAATGAGTTTTTTTGCAAAAATATTTTTTGTTGTTTTTTCACTAACCTATCACACAAAACTGAGAATAGCAACTAAACGAAGAGTTAAAATGAGTTCAAACTTTCAAGAGATGTTTATAAGACTATTACCGAGGACACTATAGCACTTTTAAATAAATAAAAATATTGTAATCGCTGTAAATGTGATTTTTGTTAAGACCGTCTTGAGGTGGTCTTACAAGATAGAGGGTTAATAAAAATTATTGTATTACTTCGAAAAATCGATTTTCGTGGACGTCCCGTCCGTCCGTCGTATAACCACTTTTGGAGAGAGAACGGAGAGAGATATCGACAAGCAATTTGAGTCAAAGGCTAAACGTTGATGGGCGGCTAAAAGTAGGTTATGTCAGATCCATCCCCACCTCCTTCTTCCGCCATTTTGGAATTCACCTAAAATTTGTTTTCTTCATTACACACTCAGCCCCTATAGCTTCGATCGGGCTCAAATTTTAGTATGTTATAGCTGGGCCTAAGAGCTTTCGATAGATACTAAACTTAAGCCCCCCGGACCCCCCTGACCTGAGTTAGAGGGGGGGTCCAAAATTCAATTTTCAAATGGTCATATCTACGCTTCTAATTATCGGAATTCGAAAAATTTTGTTGTTTTGGAAAGCTCTTGTGGGGTACCATAAAGTTTATGACACCCCAATTCCATCCGATTTAATCGAAGGTCCGATTAATCAAAAAATCGATTTTCGATTAATCAATCTCGAACATTTCGAAAACTGGACGATGGTTTTTCTTTAAATTTTAGTATGTTGTAGTTCAGGTCGAGGCCTTTCCAACGGTGGGTCGCACTCCTCCCTCGATGTTCCCTGACCCGAGCTATAATCAAAAATGTCTTGATCGGACTGCATTTTCTGTATTTATGAAGGGATTTCGATTTAATTTTAACATATATTGTATCTGAGAGTTAGATCTTTCTAATAATGGTTCCCATCCGTCTCTGCCTCAACCCACTGTACCCCAACCCCAAATCTTAAAATCGCGTTTTCCTAACGACCCCCTTGACAATTTTTTTTTTAAATTCTAACACTTAGAAAAATTTCGAGTTTTCCCTCGGTTTTACGTACGTGTTTACCCAAATCTTAAAATCGCGTTTTCCTAATGACGCCTTTGATTCGATGTGCCTTACACGTTCACGATTAACCATTAGCCATTATTCACCGTTACTATCTCATATATTCGAATAATAATAATAATAATATAAGTATTCGAATTTGACGAGCTTTTCAGTAAAAAGAATTCGATAGAAAAATATTGAATATTTTTGCACAAAAAATAGATGAAAAATACGTACTAGTTTTTCCAGTTAATTTTTTTAATAACTTTTTGTGCTCCTTATTATGAAGTAATATACTGTTCTCTCCTTAAGGTTGAGCATTAAAATGAGTGAAATAGTCACAAAAATTAGAATTGTTATAATTTTTTCAGAATAATTAATATGTGTCGTTTTCTTCTTTAATAATCCATTTTTATCTCGCCTTACTTCTTCATATTGCTATTTATTTTATTCAACAATATTATACCATTTAGTTCTTTTTAGTTTTTAAACACTTTTCACAAAATAATTTGGTAGGGTAAATGTCCTAATTCAAAACCATTTCCAGACGCTTTAACTTTGACAGAAGATTCAACACATTAAGTTCATATTTTTTCTGAAGAGAATTACATAAATTTGTTCCTTGACTCTTCTAGAATGTTACTGTTTAGTGAAAATTCTTTAGATATAATTTGAAAACTTCTTAAATACAAGAGAAATACGCGAAAGTAAAATGCTTCTATTGGAAACATATTAATCCAAATGGAGACAAGGAAATTTTCTAATTGGAGACAAACAGTGTAAGTGGAACCGCGACGAAAGGCTTCCATAACCTTGCTCCTGAGTTGCTCCTGAGTGCAGAATTTGTTCTTATTCCTGGTCTTTTCTCCTTTCCCATCTAAAACAATAAGAAAATCTCTCCAAAAAAATCCTATTTCCGGGATTTCCTATTGAAGCATTTGCAGACACTTCAGAAAAAAAACCCTTGTTGCTCACGAAATAGGTATTTATTTCATTTGAAAACTTCATTTACCCTTAACAATAAAGATTGGCACTTAATTTAACTAAAATTAGCCAGGAATATGACATAAATGTTAAACAAAACGAATAAACAACAGTCACTTTATTGCGTTTTTTATTGGAAAACATGGTCAATCGATGAAAAATTCGATGGTGAAAAGGTACACTTTTAATCTTTCTGAGAAATCAACAAATTAAAATGTGTGAATAGGAATGGATTTTCGTTTTATTTGGAGCAAAATTAACTAAATAATGAAACTGTGGTATAGAAAATATATTAATATAATAATGTAGTACTGTATTTATCATGAAAACAGTGACGTTTCTATTTGGAGTAGCGAAAAATTTCCATTTGGAGCAGGTTTTGAAATAGCTTAATTTACCCTATTTCAATAGATTTTATAACGTGTTGGGTGCGAATAAGACATGTCTTTAAAATTCAGTGGACATGTCCTATGAAAATCCTAACTGCAGAACTGTTGTTATGGGGGAGTCAAATTGAGAAAATTGAGAGATTCGCGAGAGAATTTTTGCACTCTCTTTGATTTTTTAATTTATTTTAAGAAATAACACCTCAACCAAATTAACATAATAGATCTAAAATTGCATTAACTTTGACCTGAGTTAATTTTCCAGTAATAATTTTGAGCGAATCACATATTTCCCGTGAAGGTCTCTCCCCCACCCACTTTCTCTCTTTCGACTCTCTTGAAATGTCATTTCGGGCATTATTTACAGATTGGTTTTTTCGTTTTTACACGATTATCTTTCTTTTCTCATCATATCTTTTCAATGAAATATGATCTTTACCCTATTTAAACAAAAGTTGCCCGAGTACATTTGATTTTAATTTGCATTAGAGTCAGAAAATCAAGATTCTTTCTTCCATCGAAAATTGCTATTGTTTGTCTCACTCCCTCATTTGCTATTCTTTTCCAAACAAGTGAGTGAGAGGTATATAGAAAATTGAGGTTCCATTTCGAAAGCATTGGAAGTATAGGAAACCGACCCCCCCTGAATTAGATCAATATTCTCTCTAAAGAAAACTATAATACCCCACTATCTAATACTATCCGTGGCTAACTGCCCCGAACTCCCCTATCCTTATAGGAAAACGTTTTTGTTCAATGATTTTGTTTTTTTTTTTGATCTCTTGATCTCGATAAAATTAAAAAAAGTTTTTTTTGATAATGAAAGAAAAAGAGGTGGCAAAGCGTTCCGGGCTTTGCGAAATGCTCGAACTCAAGATTTAGATGCTATATCTCAAAAGTATTTTCGCATTATTTACCGGTTTTCAAACCGGTCAAGAATCATGCTTTAACTTTAAACCTACCGATATTTTTTAGTACCCATTCCTACCATACCCGATCAAATTGATCGGTAATGCAAAAAATTATCAAAGTTACCAATTATATCTCTTAGAAATATCTCAAGAAATAAACCATCGATACCTTTCATTTTTAGATAAGTGGTAGTCAAAGCGGAAATTTCACCCTGAAACACCAATACTCTCCGAAAATACCCTTTTGATATTTCCGAGTTCTGTGGCCAATAGAGGAGAATATATTGAGATCGAAATTTTGTATAAGCCTAATGCATTTTTATCCGGCCAAGGGGGTTATTTCATGATGCTATAATAAGTACAGCAATGTTATAGTTTAAAAAAATACTGGAATTAAAAATAAAAAGAAGAAATTTTCAGAGAGAATTGGTGCTTGAGGGTGAAATATCCGGTTTGACTACTCCTAAAACATATTCAAGAATGAAGGTCTTCTATGATTAAGTTCTTCAGTTCCCTAAAGATTGGTTTCTGGAGCTGAGAGAGCTTTAGTGAGATAAAATGGCTACCTCTATCTCTTAGGTTAAAAAATTGATCAAAAGAAATACTTCTCTTCTAACTAAACTGTTACCATTACTAAGGAAGTGTGGGCGTTTTTGTAATGTATGGATGAAATATTCGCTACAACAGTCTCTAGAGCATATCTGAGAACGGAGGTAATTAGATCACTATTTCTTGAGATATTTCCATAAAAAAAGTAGAGCACTAGAATGTAGAAAACTATAGGCGTAGGAGGGAAATAAGAGTGATATTTATTCCTTGAATCAACGTATGGGATGGTTTTCAGAACATTATTCTTACATTATTATTACTCAAACTCGTGACTCTAACCGATTTGAACCGATCTATCAATCATTCAAAAGGTCACCCAAAAAAGTAGGTTGGGAGTAATTCAATTCATGTCCTTATAAAAATTTCGTATCAATTCATAATCGTTTCACTACCGATTCATAACTGATTGAAACCGATATAATTTTGTTAAAAATTCCAAAACCCTTATAACGATCCGAAATATGACCCCATTCGGTTGGTAAATACATCTCTATAGAGCCTTTTTAAGATGTAACTTTGAGAAACCTTAATTAAAATCTAAAACATATTCAAAAATGAAAAAAAAAATATCAATAAATTCTTTAACAAAAATGGATTATAAGGAAACTTTGGTGCACTTGTGGGAAGGTATCCCGAAGTTCCAAGTCTATTTTGTTTAATATAATATAATTTTTAACATAAACTCCGAAATTTATAAAACAGCATCAGAATGTTAAGACTTGAGACATGATTTTGGGAGAATAATTTGAAAAAATTATCATTACAGTATTCAGCATGATTACTTTTACATTTATCAGAAATCAAAAATCCAAATATTTTATCATAGAGCATTGTCTTTAGATCCAAAGACAATGTCATAGAGGGAAGTAGGAAGCCCTTGAAATTTGGCATTTTCTCTTATTTTTAAATGAAATTAGCCCTTCCCGTAATGTAATTTATGCTCTAGACACACTTACGACTTAAGCCGAGAGACGACTTAGTGGAAAATGATGGAAATGTATTTTAACCATTATTTTGAATATAATTACGCTAAGCCGTCTCTCGGCTAATCCTCATGTCTGTCAAGGCCTTTAACTCCATAAGCCAATTGTAAAGTTAAATTACATAATGATAAGTCCTATTTCGTTTTACAAATTGGGAGTAAAAAATCCCAATCTCAAAGGTACCCCGCATCTTCCTAGCAGGTAAGTTTATAGCTCATAATTAAGCGAAAAAAAAATTAGAAAAAAATTAAAATTTCGAATTTTTTGCAGTAAAATATTCGATGGGATTTACGCCACGTCTTGCCTTGTAAAATATGTTGTGATTCAAGAAAAAAAGGAAAAAAATCCCTATAGTTAATCACTAATCAATCTTTTCTGGAGAAAAGGTGCAAAATTTCAAAGACGTCTGTGCTATAGTAATTTAAAGTTTCAATGGCCTTACACCCCTTACACATCTAGGAGATTTATTCTGATTTATTTTCAGGATTTTAAAAATATTTTTATGTTTTTGCATTACAAAACAAAAATTAATTTAAGAAAAAAATGTTTTTTTCTTTGTAAACTCTTCAATAAACATTTTATGTTCAGCAAATCATAAGAATTGTAGAACAATTAATAAGAAAACCAGCGTGATTATGGAAAAATAATACTTATTATTAATATTATTATTAAAAATAAAATAAAAAAAAATAATACTTGAAAAGTAAAAAATATTCAAAAAAATTACTAAGCTAAATTTATTTTGAATAATAATGAGATTAAAAGTTTAGCTTGAAACCAGTTTTGAAGTTCAACCTACTTTTCAGTCTTTAGTTCATTTTTTAATTAAAGAATTTTATTTGAAAGTGGGGATTTTTCTAATTTTCTTTTGGTTTGATCCTTCTTATCAAGATTATTTTAATTATTCGCGGATTCATAAAATGGTCCTTTATAAGACCAAAAACTTTAAATAAAATAACAAAAGTAGGACCCCTTTAAAATTTTAATATACACGTTATCAGGGATCAACAATACAAAAATCTTATTTTTTTTTAACTTTTACAAAGGTTCCAGAGCTTTTGCCTCTGTGAAGACTAGAGAACTGAATAGAATTATCGAAAGACTTTTAGTGCATTCGAAATGACAAAATAAAAATCCAAAAATTTGTCAATAACAACTTGGTATAAAATGCATGAATTTTAATTACGTATGGAGGTAAGTAAATCTATTTATATTCTTGATTAAATATACTAATCGGACTTAAATGAGTCATTCATATCATTTCCAATACCTATTGAATTTTTTGACCAAAACTTTCAAATAAATCAGTAATTGTAATGAATAAATTTGACAGACGCACTTTCCAAAGGAACATATTGAACAAATCTCGTGTAATCAAATATTTATCACACAATTTAGCATATTTTTTAAAAATATATAAAAAAAAATTTAATTCTCTGTCTGACTTAGCCCCTGTCGCCCCTATATTCTTATCGGCTTCATGGGATTTTTTTCTACTTACACTTTATGCAGTCTTCCTGACCCTTTGGGGATTTTAAACATGCCCACTTGGAGGGTATACTTGAAGTCAATATCCAGCATGGACTTTTTGCCTTTACCCTTTTCCTGGAGTCCCTTCTGCATTGCCTCAACAGCCTTGAGAATTGTACTACGCATCACCGTTGGTACCTCTGACGAGGACTCTTTACTTTTCTTTGTTTTCTTACTCTCAGTCATCTTGGTGAAAAGAATAATTTGTTAGTATTGAAGCAGGGCTTTTTAGAAACAAATTAACTTACTTTTGTTTCAATAAACTTCCTTAAATTTGAGAGAAATCCTGCAGGAAGTTTTGTTTATTTTGCTGCACAAAACACGTGTTACTTGACAATGACAAGAGGGTTTTCGTTCAGTTTTTTAGCTGTCTTCGTTGAGTTGTTCTTCGTTAAACCCAGTGGTTGACGGGTTTATTGGGTTTATTGTTTACTTTTTGTGGAGAAGTGAAAAATCTGTGAAAATTGAGTGAAAAGAGGGTGTTTGTTGGAAAATCATGGCTCTGTACGATGATTTGGATACAAAGCAACGACCTGACCAGATAGATGGATGGTCATCAGGGATAAAATTGCTGCAGACGCAGTTAGCAGTGAAGAAGGCTGCTGTCAATGTCCCACCGCGGAATATCCCCCGGAAAGCCACAACTCTTGCCCCAGTGATTGATCTGAAGGGTAAGAAGGACAATCCTGATGATATTTTCAAGCCACAGAGTGAGGTGCTGCGGCTACAGCCGCCTCAGGTCAAGAGTACGCCCAAGAGCACTTTTGTCCCAGCAACAGCTCCCACTCCGGAAACCCTGCTACGGGAATCCACGTCGGAGGAAGTTGAGTGGAATGTGGTGGATGAATATGATCCCATGTGGCCCAATGAGTACGAGAAGCTGGTGAAGGACAAGCGGGACAAGGAGAGGGAGAAGTTACGGGAGCGGGAAGAGAGGAAGCGCGAGGAGAGAAACACAAAACGAAGAGTTCCAGGAGTTGCAAGATTGGGAGAGGATGGTTCGCCGCCAGTGAAGTATATGGGCTTTGGAGGGAGACCGGCTGTTCATTCTGACGACGAGGAGAGCTACAGTAAGTCTCCGCCAAGTGCTGGAAGGGCATCAATGGGAGCAGCAATTGCTCCACCACCTTCGCTCCAGGAGAACAGCACGGTGGTGTCTGAGAAGTCAGCCCTGGCCAATGTGGCTGCATATGGAAGTAGCAGTGTTGCGGCAAAGATAATGGCAAAGTATGGCTTCAAGGATGGCCAGGGATTGGGCAAGCAGGAACAAGGAATGGCAGTTGCTCTTCAGGTTGAGAAAACCTCCAAGCGTGGCGGACGAATTATCCACGAGAAGGAATTCATGATGCCCCCACCGACAGTTCCCAGTCCGCCTCCACAGACGTCAGAGCCCAGCATCACGGAAATCATGAAGTCACCCAGCAAAGTCGTCCTCCTGCGCAATATGGTTGGTCCTGGAGATGTGGATTCCGAACTCGAGCCCGAAGTCAAAGATGAATGCAACACAAAGTACGGAGATGTCGTCACAGTGGTAATCCATGAGATCCCTGATGTCAATCCCGAGGAAGCTGTTCGGATATTTGTGGAATTCAAGAGGATTGAGAGTGCCATTAAGGCTGTAGTAGACCTCAATGGACGATTCTTCGGCGGGAGACAAGTAAAAGCTGGATTTTATGATTTTGAAAAATTCCAAAATCTCCAACTTCTCGGCTAAGAACTAAAAACATCCACGCCTCAAAATGTAATTTAAATTCTTTATTCTCTTATTTTGAAAATCGAACATTGACATAGAATAAATAAACTACCAATATATCCTCTAAATTCACAATTATTCTTTTTTTTTTCCTCCGACCAAATTTGGAATCTTGGTCCTTGACTATTTCTTTCCTTCTTTCTTCCTTTTTTTTGAAGCTGAATTGCATTGAAAAATATTCACTCACATCCTCAATTTATTCCAGGATGCCTGAGAGAGATAAAAGCTCTAATGTGCACTAATTTTTTATCATGTGGAATACTCCATTTTTCACTTTTAATATATTTTATCTTGAAACTTTTTCCTATAGCCTAAGTCATTTTTGTTTTTAGAAAAGAAAATCATCACAATAATTTAAAGTCTTTGGCCAGAAAAGTGTCTTCTTTATTAACGCTGTGCAACAAATTTTAATTCTTTTGGGAATCCTTCATTATGGTGCTATTCCAAATAAAAATGAAAAAAGGGAAATCTGCTCAGAACATTTTTTTAGTACAAGTCTGTTCTCGTGTGCTTTTTTCCCAAGTGCTCTTTGTGTTTCAAAACCACAAATAGCCGTGACAGGAATCAATACAAAGAAAAGTCGATAATGCAGAAGAACATGAGAACAGCCATGTACTAAAAAATATTTGAGAGGATGAAAATATTCGCAATGGAAAATAAATATGCATATTAGCTAGTGATTCCAAGTAACCGGGTTTTTATGATAAGACGGTTAATCGGTTTTGGAAGGGTCTAAAACCGGTTTCAATTTTAGGATTAGATTATGGAATTTTGAGCAATTTTTCAGAACTTGAACTTTGATGTAATATTTAATACATAAAATATATTCTTTTTCTCAGTTAGTTTAGAACTTATTTATTTAATTACTTTAATTTTGTATTTGTATTAAAATAGTTCAGGAAATTTCAGAATTCAGGAAAATTACTGGGAATATTTCCAATAATATTATACCTTGTACAGTAGACTCTCTCAATCGGGAATATGGGGCAAAATGTCATCCGCTTTAGCGATAGAATTGAGCGTCAAAGCCTTTGTAAATTCCACAAAAAGCGCTCAATTATAAAGAATCACGATAAAATAGGAAGAACGACAGCGAATTAGCTTCATAATTAAACGTGTAAATTGTCAACAAAATTTTTCGCCCGATTGAGCGAGAGTCTACTGTAAAAGCTAATGCAATGTAGATTTCTGTATAAATAACTATTTATTCATACAATTTATTTTTTTTAGAATAAATTGGTTATAAACGTTGTCATTTTTTGACAATCTTTAATGAAGAAATAGTTAAAAATTTTATTCTAGATTTTGGAAAATAAAAAAAAAATAGAATTTAATAGAGAATGTTTTAACTTTAACGAACAAACCGAAAGAGTTTTCCTCTTTATTTTTAAAATCCTATGACTAGTTAAATCTTGTTAAACTTAATTTTAGAAAATTTGAATCATGGAAAAAAATAATATTCGCAAAAATATAAAAAAAAAGAATATTGGAAAGATAGTATACCCAGATTTTTCGCTATCTACAGTGGCGGACATAATAATAGAATCAACTCCGCAAAGACCACTATTTTACCTTTAGTATTTTTGTTTATTCCAATTCGTTGAAATAATTTTGACAGAAATGTTGAAATAATTGCCTTAAGTCAAATAAGTGTTGTTTTGGTCGCTAGAGGTCTCTATTTTTCACAGAATACATCAATGGTGAAATTTGGTTTGAACAACACAATAGGACCACTTTTATTTAAATTAAATAAGTTTAAATAAAGCCATATTTATAAAATCATAAATGACAGTTTTCCAGTTTTTTTGGCTGAACTGAATTTCACTATTGACGTATTATGTGTAAAATAGAGACCTCTAGCGGCCAAACCAACTCTTATTCTACGATTCTAATAATTTGAAGATTTCTACTGCAGAATTATATCAACAAATTGGGAAAAAATACAAAGGTTAAAAAAATATAAGCTTTGCAAAACGACTCTATTATTTTGGCTGATACTCGTTATAAAATTTTTCTTTGTAAAATCTTGTAAAAATATTGTCAAATTTTTTCTTCAACAAAAAAAATTCAGATTTTTCGATCGGGAATGGTTTCTAACGTCAATTTTCAGATCATTCTCTCTAGAGAAAACATATCGTGCTTAATTTTTGGTATTAATATCATGAAAATCATGATTATAATTTACACAAAATTCACAAATGATTTCATAGAAAAAATTCCGTAGGCATTTTGAAAAGAAAAAATAAATAAAATAAAAGGAAACCTTTGTTGTTCTTTACTCCATCGGTTGAGAAACTAATAAATACTAGATTTTGAAAAAAAATTTACAAGAATTTCTGTAACAATCCTAGTGAATTTGGGTCTAATAAGATATGTATAGTTTAAATACTGCAAGATTTAATAAAAATCTATGAAAACAAGGAGAGGTAAACATCTTGTTACTTTTCCGCATAAAACAATATTTTACAAGATTGTACTAAATCGTTTACAATTTTTTGTAGGTGTGATTCCTTCTAATCACACCTTTTCAGTATACAATTGATTTTTAGTCCTGTAAAAATATTTAACTATAAGGTTCAAAAGATAAAATATTTTCAAGTGAAGAAGTCCTGAAATAATTTCCGATAATTCATGAGTGCCAAACAACTATTCTTCTTTCTCAATTTCCATATACGTCTCTTTCTTTCATTTCACCTCTTTTTATATGAAATGTATAAGTGAGAGTGCAAAAGAAAATGCTCTTCAGTAGGTTAGACAAAGATACCAATACAATTATATATAATAAGAGATTTTAATGCACTTTATTTTCAATAAATTATTGTGAATAAACGAATTAAGATAGAAAATTCAAACTAAAAAGATATGAAAGAATATTAAATTTACTCACTTTTAGGCATAGTACTTGGCATATAAAATGTTCTATCTAAGTGGGAGAATTATTATAACATGGAAAAAATACAGAAAAATGCACCATTTTGTGTGCACTTTTTCAAAAAAATCTTTAAAAAATACACTTTATTTTCATCGTAGGTTCTTGATAGGTTTACAAGAGTTATAGAGGATGAAATTGCGCGTCATTTTAGCTTTATGTGGCGCCTCGAGTGGGTCAGTGGATAGAGCAGTGGCTCTGTGACTGCGAGGTCGTGGGTTCGTGGCTGAGCGGCAGCAGAAAAAAGATTTCTCATGCCATATCGGCTTCGAATTCGTCCAGTGAATGAATGAATAGTAATGTCAATGGTGCATATTGGCAAAAAAGTGAACCGCCTAAAAACAATAGAGGCTGGTACGAAAACGAGTTTCGATGTGAAAGTGGTACTTCAATCGATACAAATATTCGCTGTCACTGATCCCAAACACACACCGAGAAGGGATGCTGTGATATAGTAACGGCACTGATTGTCCACACAGAGCTGCGATATAGAGCGGCTACCCGTATCGGGGGATAAGATAGAATAGGAGTGGGGAAGCATAAGGGGCCCAATTGGTGGCCTGGATGCATCGGAATATCCGAAATGGAGAACTGACCCCTGGCAAAATCTTATCTTATCTTAGCTTTATGTGACTACCACCGGATAATTAGAACCGGAAATATAAATTTTTGAATTTTAGAAAACAGCAAAAAACTAAAAATGCATATTTAAAAAAATCCAGACGTGACCCGGACAAACCGATTTCAGATTTGAGATCCCTAAATAATCCTCTAACAAGTTTTTGCACTCTCGTCAGAAACACCCACAAAAACCTAAATTTTGTCGCACAGTGTAAATTTTCAAAATTGATTTTCTTCATTTTTCCCATAAATTTTAATTCAATTACCTAAACTTTTTAACTTTAAGCTTGAAAATTAAAAAAAATGAGAACAGTTTCCAGCGCCACTTACGACAGAAAACAGTGCCCTCTCACGGAAAAAAGGTTGCCAATCCTGTGAATTCTTAGCAATTTGTGTACATTTTCTACTTTCCATTTCGTTTTATTACTCCGATCTGTTTTGTAGGATCGTATATCCATTTCCGAAAATTCCCAGAAAATTAATTCAAAACTAATTTTCAATTTAAAAAATAGGGAGAATTGAGTTCGCGGTTTACTGAAATTAATATCAGTTTAGGAACAGTTCACACTTCAAAAAATTCAAAAACTCTCCTACATTTTGCTTGGGTATTTTAAAAATAACTTTAAAGTCTCATTTTAGAAAATATTTCAATTTCGAAAATGTAATATACATATAAAAAATCAGAAAGTGAATGATAAGTGGTTTAAAAATTGAAAAAATATGACTTAAAATAAATTATATATTTTTTTATTATATATATTTTTTTCTAATCATAAAAAAAAACAAATTTTGAAGAAATTATTGAACTACAGAGTGCGGATAACTTCACGACAGACACTGCTTTATGACGCAAATGTGCTAGGGTTCAAATCCCCTTTAGATCACCAGAATTTTTTTTTCATATTAAAAGATTTCGAATCCCATCCAGTAGACTTCACTGCACTTTATTCAACAGAGCTTGGGACTAAAAGTCCCATCTTTGTGTAAGAAAAAAAATGATTAAAGGCCTAGTTCCCTTATGAGATGTTGTGCCAAGAAAAAAAAATGTTGCACGGCGAAAATAAAATTAAAAGGAATTTGGGGGGAAAAACAAAAAGGTGCAGTAAAAGGCGAAGGATAAATATCAAATCAGGTGGGTTGGTGGTTAATCCTTCCCACAGTCGAACTACGGTGTCGTCTGTTGGATAGCCCTGAAGCATGAGCGACAGACAGGAACTGGATTGCCACTGTTGTGTCCAGCCAATGGAACAGTTCGGACAATGCAGCGTGAGCAAAACACTTCGCCGCATTTCCAGCAGTGATTCTTCCGACTGAACTGATCGAATGGTGTTGAGCATGAGCAAACCGTAACATTTCTCATGGATTTCCAATCCACCGCCACAGATTCCATTTCCGCATTTATCTGCTGAAGCTCACAATTTGTCTCTGAAATCTGCGAAGAAAATCCCTTTCTTAAAGCTTTTCACCTTTCTCTACAACATTTCCCCTCTCCCCCACACCTAACTTCCTCTTTTAGATCTGGATTTATGAAGTGAACAAGGGGCTAATCATTCATATATCCCAGTGACAAGGGGTACATCGTTTCTTACATTGAGAGAAATCCGAAAAAGTTAAAATAACATTCCGGAAATGTTAATTTTACCCTGCAGTATTGATTGATCTTTTTTTCTCAGTGTTGGCTTCAATTTCTGAAAATTTTCGAAAGTAAAAGGCTCCCAGTTCAAGCCTGGCTGGAGGCAGGAATTTTTTACCATCTCTATTTGGGTGAAATTGGTGGAATTGGGAATCACACAAATAGGGGAAAGTGCTCTCCCTTCACTGAGTGAGAGAAATCCGAAAAAGTTAAAATAACATTCCGGAAATGTTAATTTTACCCTGCATTATTGATCCGAAATCGATGTAAATATTATGCTTTTTTAGTTAATCGCACCCTCTTTTTTCTCAGTGTTCGAACGTTCATGCCTTCGAATAATGTGAATTTCTTTTATTTTTCCTAAGAGATGTACACTAAATTATCATGGAATTATCAACAATTGATGATAAGCCAACTAATATTTAATAGAAATGTGTAAATCTCTTAGGAAAACTAAAAGAAAATTCACAATATTCGAAGGCATGAACGTTATAAGGGAAAGTACTTTGCCCTACTCTTGGGCTTACGTAAAAAGCGAACAGAAGTCTGTTCGAAAACACTCACAAAAATTTTTGAGGTTTCATAAAATCCTTTAATGATTTTTCTATTATTATTATACTAACAATTTTTGGGTCTTCTGGCATTTCACGTTTCGCAAAACTTCCCAAAGACTTTTATATATATTCGAATACTTTTAAGATTATTTGGATTTCGTGAAATCTTCGTAAGTTTTCCGGGATCCGGAAAACTATCTGGAGGTTTTTCTGATTTCACGAACCCTATTAAAAGTTTCTCGAGTTTTAAAGCCATTTTTCGTACATTATACTTGACAGTTTTATAGAGATTTTCAATTTTAGTGAAATCCAAAGTTTTCTTTTTCGAAATTTTTAGGTTTCTCGAATTTTAAGAAGTCTTTTAAACTTTCCTCAAATTTTCTAAACCCTTCTAAAGATCTTTCGGTATTCGCAAAACTTTCAGATTTATTTAAACTTGCGAAACCATCTGAAGATTTCTTTGATAACAAGGAATCCTTTTAATGTTACCTGGCTGTTCAAGATGAATTTTCATACAAATAATTTTGAAATTCGTATTTTTTACTCTCTAAGGGATAATAATGAATTTCAATTCATACCGGAATACTTTTGAATAGTTCAATAGCCAGGATATCCATCATATGTCCTTTCATTCTTAAAAAGATGCGAACAATTCAACATAAATGTTGAACTATTTTGGCTTGACCATGGTCTGCAATCAATAAACTTATCTTTAACCCTTTAAGGACGAGAAGGTCAAAAACTGAGGGTCTGAAAAACTCCTTTTTCGGACTTTTTAGACTAAAACATAGCTTGAGAAGGCCGTAGGAAAAATTCCATTTTTGGGTCACCGGTGACCCAATCGTCCTTAAAAGGGTTAATGGTCTTTAAAGGATTTATGGACCACCACGCTATTTTTAGATCCTTTTACTACTAGGAATGTCCTGTCATTTCTATTCAGTATGCAACACGATTTTTGGCACACGGGTCTCACATGGTACGTTAGGTACATTCAAGTTTCCTGAACAAGAAACTGTTCTTAGTTTTGCTCCTACATGTAACAATTTTTTTTATTAATTGTTTTATATTTATCCTACTTTGTCTTATATTATTTATTAGATCTCGTATACTAATGAAAAGAACCTAAAAATGTAGGTTCGTTGTAATATCTTCTACGGACGAAATGTAGTCCTAAATTTTTCAAAATTCTCCTCTCTAAGGTGATTTTTTGAGAAATTTTAGTTAGACTTGGTTTTTTTTGGAGCTAAAACACTGGTAAATTCATTGATTGTCTCGATAGTTTTTTTTCGGTTTTGGAAAATTGTAGATTTTTTGGGTTTTGAGAAACTTTCTGAAGATTCGTAGAGTTTAGGAAAACAACTCTTGAGAATTTCGGAGGAGTTTCAAGGGATTTTCTCTAGATTATTTAACAATTTTTTTGGATTTCTCGGTTTTGTGAAGCCCTTTTTATGGATTTGGTGAAATTATTGATTTGTCAGTGTTTCGTGAAACATTAAGATTTTTCGAGTTTTATGAAAGCCCCTGAAGTTTTCTCGGAAACTTTTCTTAAATTTTTTTGCTGTTTTTAATTATTCCAATGGGGGTTTTAAATTTCGTGAAACCATATGATGGTTTCTCGATAAATTGCTTAACTTTTTCTAAATTTCGTGAAACATTTTAAAAGTTTCCCGCGTTTTATGAATTTTTATTAAGGTTTTTCCTTGGATTTCTTGAATTTTTTTGCGGATTTTCCAGGTTTTGTGAAACCTTGTTAGATTTTACGAAACAATACTTGAGTTTCTCAAGTTTCGTGAAACACTTCTTAGACATAGTTATCATGGGTTTCTCTATATGAGTCACCCCTTGGTAGTGAAGCTTTCATGGAATGGGATATTCTAACAATTTATTCCACTGATTTCTGTACTTTCACCACTAACTTCAATATTCTCTCATCTTTTATTCATAAACTATTAATTCTTCCCAAGTTGATGTGGTGCTGCTCTATATCAAGGAACACCTATAATAAGCCTCCCCTCATGTTCATCGTGACTCGTGAATGAATTACCAATTTATCACACCATTCACCAGACTCACATTCCACCATCCATCCTCCACATTGCTAAACCTTTTTTGCGTATGTGCACAAAACGAGCGAAGCAGTTACTTTGATATAAAATTTAATAGATAAATTCAATTAAGGTCTCATTTACCAGCAGCATCTGCGTGGTGAATTAGCAATGAATTTTGCCCCCTTCTCTTGTGGCTTGTAATTTTAAATTCATTCTATAATTACTTGATGTCAAACAAATTAAACAACCCTCAAGTTTTATTTAAAATTTAGGAGAGACGCCTCTCTCTCTCTCTCTGAAATAAATTAGCGAACTCGTGTGGGTGGAAAAAAAAAGTAATATCAGAATACTAGGGATTTTACTAAATGTCTCATAAATTTCGAGACATTCCTAACAAATTATCCTATAACATTAAGTTCCAAACTATTTATCACTCGAGATTTCGTTTAAAATTTCAATATGTTGAACCGAAAGAATGTTCCTCTTTTTTTCAAGAAGATATACGGAGTGAGTATCAAAAAGAAAGAATGTACAAAGTTTAACTATTTGATGAGACACCTGAACTGTTGCTGAATAATATATTATCATTAATTTTCTGATGGAATCCTTCCTGTTTACGTAGATTCTTGGATAAAGAATTTATGTGTTATAAAATATTTGAACTCAAATAAATTCAGTAAAAGCAATTTTAAATTTAAACCAATTTCCCAAAATCTAGGAAACAACCAAATTTTAAATATTTAAATAAGGAGATAAAATTAATTTTTAGCGTTTTTTCTATCTATCACGCGCTTTATATATAGCGCTTTTTCGAAATTACAGGGGACCAATAATTCGTTCTGAGCAATTTTTCAGGAGACAAAATATTCAATTTCTTGTAAATATCTATCCCGCGTCAATTCCTGGGCAAGAATTATTTATTTATTTATTTTCTATTGATTGAACGAGCTTTTCCATGAGAAGAATATGTTTCTAAGTAAAGCTATTTAATTTAATAGCCATTAGTATCAGCAATTTAATCAGATACTCTTCTTAACTCACTTATCCAAAAGAATGTAAAAGTAAACTTTCAAAAATTATGAATAACTTCGGGATAATCACAAAGGTTTCACGTATGGGGAAGTAGGGCATCTTTGAAATTGGGCTTTTTCTACTATTTTTGAATGGAATTAAGCCTTTTCATGATGTATTTTAACTTCATAAATTGTTTGTGAAGTTAAATTATATCGCTGCAGGATCCAGTTTCAATTTAAAATAAAAGAAAAAAGTTCTATTTTAAAGCTGCCCCAATTCGAAGGTGCCCCACTTCCTTAGCTAGGTGCTTGCAAAAATTATCTTAGATTATCCGCAAGAATTTTTTGAAATTCTCTAAATATTAAAAAAAAGTTTTATTGGAAGTTTTATAGGAAATCCCCGGGAACTTTCCGAGAATGGTGAGGAAAACTGAGAGATTTTACCCAGGAATATATATACCCGTGAACTCCCCTGAAAGTTAGTGGTCGGAAAAACTAGGCGATTTTTCTCAAAGAAATCCCTGGAAACTCTTCGGGAAAGATCGGAGAAACTTGAGGATAATTCTTAGGAAAATCCTTGGGAAAAACCATAAAATATCCTCCTCACATTTTTTCTTTCCTTTTTAATTTTTTTCTTTTATTATTTTTTATCTTTATATTTCTTTTTCTTTTAGTTCTCTTAATTTTTTCCCTTTTTTTACCTTATCCTTTTTGTTACTCAGTTGATGACTCGTATGTATAGTGCTGCCTCACACACCTGTTTGAATTGCTCTATTCATTGCAACCAGAAAACCATCTCGCCCGAAGTATAGCTTAACTTTTACAGAATTTCCTTCAAGATTTCCCTTGAACTCGCCACGGAATTTTCATGTATCTTTGGAAGGAATTTTTCTCACGATTTCCCTGAGAAATCTTCGGGAATGGTCTGGAAAATTCAAAGACTTTTCCTCAGAAAATTTGAAGGAATCCTCTAGCAATGGCCAGGAAATTCTCCCAATCACTAGGAGGAAATTTCTCCTCTAAATCCCCAAGAATGCCGGTAGAAATCCTCCATAAAATTACTCTTTGAATTCATCGGGAACTCACTGGGAACTAGCCAAATTTTCCGAGGGAATTTTTAATGAAAAATTTCCAAGGGAATTTAATGGGATCTCTTTGGAAAATGTCGACACCTCTGCGGGGTAATTTTCCCAGAGATTCCACCCTAATTCTCGTTGTTGAAATCGTTGGAGATTTTAGGGAGAAAAATCCTGACGTAAATATCGAAATTTCGGTGGGAAATTCTAGAGAACGATAATGGAAATTGCACATAGAAATTTCTCACATAGAAATGAAGTTATCGTGTTTTCCGAAAGAAGAAATTTTCAAAGGAAAACCCTATGATCTACTTGGGAAATTTCCACTCTTTAGTGGGTAATTTCTCGAGCAATTCCACTGGAAGTCCTATGTTGGGTAATCTTGGAGACTTGTGGAGGAAAATTCCTTTGATACCTGGTGAAATTTATACAGGAAATCCTCTGGGTATAAATTCTGAGATCCGTGAGTTACTCACGTGAGAAATTCACGTATTTAGCTGAGTTTAGATTGCCCTTTAGATGAGAGTTTAGATTTTCAAGTGCTACGTTCTTGTTAATATTTCTTGAAACACTTAGAAAAGGGTATCTCAGGACGGTGAATTTATCACATGATCAACTCACTATCTCAGAATTCACACTCTGATGAAATTTCTTTCGGGAGGATTTTTTTATGGGGTTAGTAACAAGCTTATGCAAAACTCAAAATAAATATTCAAGAAAAAGAGATGGCAAAGCGTCCCAGCTTTACGGAATGTTCGAACTCACGAGATAGAACTCTCCATGAATTAGTTTTTCACATGATCTTTTGATGCTTACTGGTCTATGAGAGAACAACTTGATTCATAAATCACAAACGCATTTGAAAATAAAAAAATCGGTCCTTGACCGATTCATTACTGATAAAGACTAATTAAGCCGGGTACGAAATTTCAATACTTTTCAAAAAACTCCAAATATAACCAAATCGGTTAACAAATGGGCCCTCCAAAGTGGTTGACATTTGACCTTCAATAATTCAAAATGGCGAATTTACCGGTCATAGGTATATTTGGACAAAATGTTCGCCAGGACTACTTCTAAAACATGTCTGACAATCAATGAAAAATCTTGAGCCAAACATGGTTTTGCAAGGGATGAAGGAGAGGAGTTAGGGGAAATGAAAGAGAAAAGACTATCCACTTATGGGGGATCGAATGACTTTCGACGACCGAAAGTTGATATCCCTTACCGTTTGACCTATAGCTCGGGAACAAACTTCAGATCAAGAAACAAATATTTTTTGAAAAAAATGATTCAAATATCGGTACTTAACCGATTTATTACCGTTCAATACATTTCCAAAAAATTCAAATTTAACCAAATCAATTAATAAATAAGCTCTCCAAAGTGATTGAACTTTGACCTTCAATAATTCAAAATGGCGAATTTTGCGGTCATAGGTATGTTTTGACGAATTGTCAGTTTAGGCTATCTCTAAAACATATCCAAAAACAAAAGAGATCTATGGTGCCGGTTTCGAAATAAACCAAAAAACATGTTTTTGGAGGGGATGGAAAGGGATAATGAAAAAAAAGAAAAACTGGAGATATTTCTTTTTTTTATTGGTGGTCACCAAAAACAGAAAGTTGATATATTTTTTACCGTTTACGCTTCAGGGCGATGACAAATTGAAAAAAGCGAATTATGGCTGATCTCTCATTGAGATCGAGCTGTAAAAATTTCAATTCCTCCTGTCTTAAATTCATTTTGTATTTTCAATTTTAATACAGATAATGTAAAAAAGAACTTTCTCTAAATTTTGTTTTAAAAACCTAAAAAATGCGACTTTAAAATCAAAGTATACAGGAAAGCGTCCAAGTTTTGCGAAGTGCTTGAACTCATGAGATCCATGAATTATATTTTTCGAAGGACTTTTTGTCTGCATGCTGGTTAAGCTCCAGATCGGTGGGAAATTAAAAAAAAATACTGCATATTTTGCTCTTTCTTTGAGTTTGATCAGTGAAAATCTTTATCGTAGAATAATTGATCACAAATCCTTTAAGGATTATTATCAATCAAAATTTTTTTTTTACTAAATCTAAGAAAAAAATCAGAAAATTGGTCATTTGTCCTTTTAAAGGTCAAACAACTGTCCAAACTATTAAAATTTAATGAGTTATCTAAAAGAATTGAGGCGTAACTTAAATTACTTTATTAACCCCTTTAAACCCCTGAATTCGGAGGTAAATCTTTAAACTTTATATTTTTAAGTTCTGTAATTGGAACTTTGAAAATTTCTTTATTTTTTGATAAGAAAAAAATGTTGAATGAATTCTTTTGCAATTCTCATAAAAATTACTGAAATAGTATTATTATCTTTTAAATTTTCAATATTTTGCTAATATTTTTGAACTGTAAATTTTCATTGATTTAATTTTATGAACTCCAAATTAATAAAAATATATTTTCCTAAATACTTTCTAAAAGAAAAATCACTCTTTCGATTTCAAGAATTCTACGAAATCTCATTCACTTAATTTTATTTATTTACTTTTTTATGAAAAGAAATTGATGCTAGCGCAAATTTCTTGCATGGGGATATTTGCGAATCAGAGAAGATTGTAACTGCGTAAATTAAATGTGATTAAAATCTTTTGAAACATTCGCTGCTGAAAGATATGTGCTAGCAGTCGTACACTTCACTCAAAAAGCTTCAAAATTAAATGCAAAGAATGGTAAGAGATGGAAATGGTACTTACCGAGAGATTTGAGAAGGAGAAATCCGTGGAATTGAGAGGATGATCCGTGGTGTCAGTCAATTGTCCTGACTTCTTATCATAATTGTAGCGATTATCATTGATCTCAGTCGTTTCTTTGTTATCCTTGAGCCTCATTGATGGTCCTTGGAATCTTCTGGCTGACTTGGAAATTAGATTTTTGAGATTTGAAATTCTCTTCGTGAGATGCTGCACATGATCCTCCAGGGATGTACAGTGATCCCTACTGGCCAACAAAAGATCCCCCAATGGTTCCCTAGGGTGAACTCCACTCTCAAATCTACTGTACATCCCTCGCCAGAATTTTATGCACTGTGGTGCCAAATTTGGCTTTAGTATCTCATCCATCTCCGGACGATACAGAGGATTAATGTACTCATTGATGTGATTGGCCATGTAGCCCCAGAGTGAGAATGTTGTCTCTGACAGACGCAAATCCAACCGATCTTTCTCACAATTCCCAATAAATGTGCCAAATTGGCACGATTGCACATGATCATGCAGGGTCAGGAGGAAGCGTTCATTGAATTCAAAAGCATCACACCTTTGCTGTACCAATTGCCACGTACTATCGAGGAATTGGGTAAAAACAGGAGACATCTCTTTGGGATCTGTCTGAATATAGCCACACCGTTCACTAAATTTATGCCCAAAGGCCAACCAGTCTTTCTCAATCAGTGCCTGGAATCCCTTGATTGTACGATAGAAAGGATCAAGAATAAGGGCTGCCAGTGAGCAAACCTGAGCCGTTCTATCCCATCCATCTGAGCAATGGACTACCACAGAGATCCCTTTGTCCACAGCACAAGCAATGAAATTAGAAGTGTCCAGAATCGATCGGATATGCTTTAGCCATCCGGAAGATTCCAAAGAACTCAAAAATCCACTCATTGTCGGTGTCTTTTGTTCACAAGCTGCAAAAAATACATTTGGTTTTTTCTTCTTCTTTGATTGTCGCTAAGCAAGAAAATTAGAGAATATAGGGTAAGTGTGCCAAATTCCGGCCAGCTTGCAATTCCGGCCACCTTTTATGTTCCTCTAATTTCCATGAATTTCAAGTTTTTACTTACTCTAAAGATTATACAATGGAAAGGAATAACAGAAAACGTAGCAGCGACAAGCGAGATGACGGGAAAAAAACATTGGAAGAATTCCCGAAGGGCAAGGAACTATGAGAATTATGGTGGCCGGAATAGGGCACCAAAGCTATGTCTACATTTTTATTCATTTTAAAATGTATTAAGAATGATTTTTAGAAAAAATAAAGACGATAAATTGTCTACAAGGTTCCAAGCAACACGCTTTAAGAAAAAGGAATAAAAAAAACCAATTTGTATTAAAAATATTACATTTCAAACTTGAGACTTTGCCACTTGCATGCAACTATGCCGAAATTTGACACACTTACCATAATACGTTTCCATTTTTAAGCACTAGAAACATTAAAGAGCGTAACCAGACAAAATTCGATCTGGTTTCTGTCGGTATACGAAAATACATAGATTTGTTGGAAGATAGAAAAAAGTGAAAGTGTCATGGGTGGTATGTTGTACGGGATAAAATAGTACGTTGTACGAGCTAAAGGTTGTATAGTCCGTTTTTGAATTTTTGGGCATAATCGGTATAATCAGACAATCTTACCGCCAGTCCAAGAGTCAAGTCTACATTATTTTTTCTTTTAGAAAATATTAGAAAAGCGTGTCAGCTTTTCGGTATACTCGAACTTTCCAGATAGCAGACTCCACGAATTTTCCATTGCTATTATGCTTTCGCATTATTTACCGTTTACCGGTTCACAACCGATTTGAACCGATTTATAAATCACTCAAAAGATCGGTCAAAATAGAGGAGTAATAGAATTGATTTTCGGACAAATGCAGATCATCGTTCCATTAACGATCGGAACCGGTTGATACAATTGTCACAAATGTTAAGACCTTTCCAAAGAGTCGAACATAACCTCATTCGGGTGAGAAACACGCTATCTCTAACCGTTTTGGCCTCAAGGCCTGGTAACGGCCGGACAGTAGGACGGACGGGCGGACAGGCGAACGCACAAAGAGCGTGTGGTCCCCGGGAGTGGATAACTCTAACAGTAAGGGCAGAATCACATTGACAGTAAAATGCTTACCGTATTTCGTTAATTTACGCATTTTCATTAGAATTCTTACGAAAATTTTTCATTACCGTATTACCTTATCTCATACTCGGTGGCATACATAATACAAGAAAAAATTGAAGAAATAAAACGAAAATTCGATAAACGGTGAGCAAAAAAACTGGACGTTTAATTTCCCGCAAAGTTTTCTTTGCTCACCATTTATCGAATTTTCGCTTTATTTCTTCAATTTTCTTATATTATTTTCACCTAGTGCCACCGAATATGAGATAAGGTAATACGGTAATGGAAAATTTGCGTAAGTATTGCAATGAAAATGCGTAAATTAACGAAATACGGTGAGACTACGGCGAACATTTTATTGTCAATGTGATTGTGCCCTAAAATGGTTCGAAAGAAATACCGAATGAGTCGGAATCCCGAATAACCAAAATTGAAAATCATGAAAGGGACGAGGTTATACTTAGAAAGTGTGGAATAATTTCCCAGAAAATTTCCTTTTGCCTCCAGTAAGCGCGCGGGAACAATCCTCGGAGTAGCTATGACAGTTTTAAGATTTCGGGATTTTGGCCTATTAGGGATTTGGGCCTTTCGGAATTTTGGCTCTTCGGGATTTTAGCTTTTCGGCATTTTGACCCATTGAGGATTTTGGCTTTTCTGGATCTTGACCAATTTGGAATTTTGGGTTTCGCGATTTTGGATTTCAAGATTTCTTTTTCATCGGGATTTTAGCCTTTCGGAATTTTGAGATTTTTTCTCATCGGGATTTCAATTTTTCGGAGTTTTGGCTTTTTGGGATCTTGGTTTTTCGGAATTTCGATCCATTCGAAATTTAGGATTTCGAGTTTTTTTCTCATCAGGATTTTGGCTTTTCGGAATTTTGGCTTTTCGGAATATCGGCCCATTTGGGTTTTTTGGCTCTCCGGGATTTTGGTCTATCGCGAATTTGGCTTTCGGGATATTGGATTTTAAGATTTTTTCTCATCGGGATTTTGGCTTTTCGGAATATCGGCCCATTTGGGTTTTTTGGGTCTTCGGGATTTTGGTATATCCAAAATTTGGCTTTCGCGATATTGGATTTCTAGATTTTTTCTCATCGGGATTTTGGCTTTTTGGAATTTTGGCTTTTCGGAATATCGGCCCATTTGGGTTTTTCGGCTCTTCGGGATTTTGGTCTGTCGGGATTTTGGCTTTCGGGATTTTGGATTTCGAGATTTTGTCTCATCGGGATTTTGGCTTTTCGGAATTGTGGTTTTTCGGAATTTCGACCCATTTGGGTTTTTTGGCTCTTCGGGATTTCGATCTATCGGAATTTTGGCTTTCGGGATATTGGATTTCGAGATTTTGTCTCTTCTGGACTTTGGCTTTCGGGCTTTCGACCCATTCGGTATTTAGGCATTCGGTATCTTACCTTTGGAGATTTTGGCCCCTTCGAGAGTTTGGAGTTCGGAATTTTAGCAATCGGGATTTTAACCTTTCGGAATTTTGAACCTTTCGGGGGCTTTTCAGGATTCTGGTTTTCAAGATTTTAACCAGGACACGTTTAACTCTTTCGTCTCTTTTGGGACTGTAGTACCCAAAGAAGCATATGCATTTTCTATGAAAAACAATGTTTTTTAATTATTCAGAACTGATAAAAATCCGATTCTTGTGGATGATTACAAACTATAAGGATGTTCAAATGTAAGATATTTTTTGTAGGACCTCAATTAATTCTTGAGCATAGATATTTTTGATTAAAAATTGTGAAATTGGCTTGCAGCATATGCTGCGGTCCGGAAAGAGTTAAAAAAGGGACAGATAATCCTAACCGGCTTATGTAGGTGAGATTCTTAACGTGAGCTAACTCGGAGTGCATGCAAATTCGATTTGATGCTGAAGTAGGGAGACGCCATTCAGTTATCTTGAATCAAATTCGTGAAATTATACAAGTTTTGTATTTGAACCAAAATGTCAAGGATTTGGATGAACTGGCACAAAAGTAATATATGGGTGAAATGTAGACCAGAATGTTCTCTATAATTTTGCCGTAGAACTTGAACTCATCGATTACTCAGAAGCCAAGATAAGCGAGGTTTTTGTTTCTTAACTCGTTTTTTCATCCAGAGTGCCCCAAGTGTTCATTTGTTGAACTTCAACTAAATCAAAGAATTGTTGTATTTTGCGGGACTTTCCATTTAAACCCATATTTTAAGTGTCTCGGTGGAGTAGAGGCAGTGAAATTGGCATCTGAGTGATTTCAAAGCGTTATTATGGGAAAAATCAATTTTTTCACACTTAAACGGCAAAATCTGAGTGATAGCGTAGTCTGAGTGGAAATGATGTATGGACGAAATGTAGAGACAAATGTGCTCTACAATTATGTTGAAGTAATCATCAAAATCGGTTCAGCGACAGTCGAGATAATTGAGGTTATGTGATATTGAAATTGGTTTTTCGACTGTGGCGCCCCTGGTGTTGGTCCCACGAAGTTAAAATATTCTACAAAGTTGTAGCATTTGGTGAGATCTTTCGTTTAAGCCCTCATTCATCAAAATCGGTCACATAGAACCGGAGATATGATTTTTTTAATTTCGTGAACTTTGACCCCTCATATCTCCGGTTCTATTGAAACCACAGCGCACATACGCACCATTTTGGAAACGTCCTAGACTGGACTACAACATACTAAAATTTCATTAACTTGCACAATGCCGTTTTTGAGAAAAGTGACTTTGAATTTCGATGAATTTTGACGCTATCACAGCGCCACCTGTGGTGACTTTTTGAACTTCCATCTGAAAGTGCTCATCGAGACGAAACCAAAAAGGTAAAATTTAGGTCGCTATGTTAATTAGAACCGGAGATAGAGGCCGGTCAATGTTCGAACTTTGACCCCTTATAGCTCGGGTCAGGGGTTATAGATCGACTTAAGGTTTTTTTTGTTTGATAGGTATAATCAACGGCTACAACATACTAAATTTTCAGCCCGATGCACAATGGAATTTTTGAGTTATTTAACTTTTAAGATTTAAAAATTTTCTTTTTAAAAAAAGCGCCCCTAGCGGTGGTTTTATGAACTTGCGATGTTAGAAGGAGAAGTGGCATTTCACGAGAGCTTTCCAAAAAGTCCTCACTTTTTAAATTCTGACAATTAGAACCGGAGTTATGGCCATTTTAAGAAATTTTTTTTGGACCCTCATAGCTCGGGTCAGGGGGGTTGGGGGACCTTAAGTTTGGTATTGATGGAAAGCTCTAAGGCCCAGCTATAACATACTAAAATTTGAGTCCGCTGAATGCCATAGGGGCGGAGCTATTGAGAAAACAAAAAAAGGGGGGTCTTCAAATGGCGGAAGGAGGGGTGGGGGGTGGGGGGTCAATGCACCAAGTTGCAATTTTCACCCGATATATAACCTTTGCCGAAAACCGCAAGTCGATATCTTTTTTAGTTTAGGAGCTATTAAGCTCCAAAGAGCGGCCGGCCGGCCGGCCGGCCGGCCGGGAACGTAACTTAGCCACATATATATTCGGAATCAGGAAGTGGCGAAACACATTTTGGGTAAATTTGAGGTCGATCGGACGACATGAAATTTTGTTAGGATTATAGTAGGTGAGATTGTTAAGAATCTCACCTAATAGATTAAAGAGAAATGGTGTATTATATGAGATATTTGTTTTATTTTTTCAATTAAATTTATTTTGAACTCACAAAAAATAGGATGATTCTCCCTTATAAATTTGTAAAAGTTTAGGACGAAGAGAAAATAAAAAAAAGGAAAACAAGTATTATCTATGGCCAAATTTCTGG